>NW_026040175.1:0-190289 GCF_023343835.1 Lagopus muta
AAAGTCTAACCCTAAAGTCTAACCCCTAAAGTCTAACCCCTAAAGTCTAACCCCTAAAGTCTAACCCCTAAAGTCTAACCCCTAAAGTCTAACCCCTAAAGTCTAACCCCTAAAGTCTAACCCCTAAAGTCTAACCCCTAAAGTCTAACCCCTAAAGTCTAACCCCTAAAGTCTAACCCCTAAAGTCTAACCCCTAAAGTCTAACCCCTAAAGTCTAACCCCTAAAAGTCTAACCCCTAAAGTCTAAACCCCTAAAGTCTAACCCAAGTCTAACCCCTAAAGTCTAACCCCTAAAGTCTAACCCCTAAAGTCTAACCCCTAAAGTCTAACCCCTAAAGTCTAACCCCTAAAGTCTAACCCCTAAAGTCTAACCCTAAAGTCTAACCCCTAAAGTCTAACCCCTAAAGTCTAACCCCTAAAGTCTAACCCCTAAAGTCTAACCCCTAAAGTCTAACCCCTAAAGTCTAACCCCTAAAGTCTAACCCCTAAAGTCTAACCCCTAAAGTCTAACCCCTAAAGTCTAACCCCTAAAGTCTAACCCCTAAAGTCTAAACCCCTAAAGTCTAACCCCTAAAGTCTAACCCCCTAAAGTCTAATCTAACCCCTAAAGTCTAACCCCTAAAGTCTAACCCCTAAAGTCTAACCCTAAAGTCTAACCCCTAAAGTCTAACCCCTAAAGTCTAACCCCTAAAGTCTAACCCCTAAAGTCTAACCCCTAAAGTCTAACCCCTAAAGTCTAACCCCTAAAGTCTAACCCCTAAAGTCTAACCCCTAAAGTCTAACCCCTAAAGTCTAACCCCTAAAGTCTAACCCCTAAAGTCTAACCCCTAAAGTCTAACCCCCTAAAGTCTAACCCCTAAAGTCTAACCTCTAAAGTCTAACCCCTAAAGTCTAACCTGAAAACTGTAAATCTATGTCTAACCTGAAAACTGTAAATCTATGTCTAAAAGTCTAAGTCTATGTCTAAAAAGTCTAAGTCTATGTCTAAAAGTCTAACCCTAACCCGAAAAGTCTAAGTCTATGTCTAAAAGTCTAAGTCTATGTCTAAAAGTCCTAAGTCTATGTCTAAAAGTCTAAGTCTATGTCTAAAAGTCTAAGTCTATGTCTAAAAGTCTAAGTCTATGTCTAAAAGTCTAAGTCTATGTCTAAAAAGTCTAAGTCTATGTCTAAAAGTCTAAGTCTATGTCTAAAAAGTCTAACCCTAACCCGAAAAGTCTAAGTCTAACCCTAACCAAAAAGTCTAAGTCTAACCCTAACACCAAAAAGTCTAAGTCTAACCCCATTGTCTATGTCTACCACCCTCCACACCTACCTTTCTTACCTACGTTCCAGTGTCCTTCAAGTCCTTGCCGTGACAAAGCAAGACACAGCAACGTACGTGCATTGTTTAAACTATTTCTTTATTACAGCACTGTTTCCACCAAGGCAGAACTCATACAATCATATACATGTATGTATATACACGCTATACCAGCAACTATGCATTGAGAAGCAGAACATGTAATGAATAGGGGTCTGTGATTCCCCAACTTAGTTTAATAGGCACAGCATCCACACATTCTGTACATGGCACAACACAGTTTACAGGCGCAACATAACACATATTGTGTACATGGCAAGACGCAATTTACAGGCGCAGCACACACATATGCAGTACAACTGTAACACATGGTTCACATAGACATCAGACCCAACCAGAGAAAGAGTACAAACCCACCATACCCCATTAGTGACACCACATTTGTGAGAACCCACCTCAAAAGCAGTGCAGATCTCAGCCCATCCAAAGACATTGCAATTCTCAGAACGGCCACAAAGGGGCGCGAGTCTCAGACTGGCCGGGAGGAACAAAATCGCCTCCACCGGCCCCTTGGTTACGGGGTTGGGTTAGCCCTGCCTAGGAACAAACAAAGCAAAGCTAACCCAACCCCGTAACCAATGCAAAGCTAAAGCCAATTTGGTTTAGAATAGTTGAATGTAAAGCTGAAGCCAATTTGGATGAAGTCAATTGAATGTAAAACTAAAGCCGAATTGGTTTACAATAATTGAATGTAAAGCTAAAGCCAATTTGGTTGATGCAAAATGACTGCAAGGCTAAAGCCAAGTTGGTAGAGATAAATTGAATGCAGATGCTGAAATCAGCACAACTCTCAAAATGGCCACAATGGGGCGCGAGTCTCAGACTGGCCGGGAGGAACAAAATCGCCTCCACCCGGCCCTTGGTTACGGGGTTGGGTTAGCCCTGCGCTAGAACAAACAAAGCAAAGCTAACCCAACCCCGTAAGCAAGGCAATGCTAAAGCCAATTTGGTTTACATTAATTGGATGTAAAACTAAAGCCAATTTGGTTTACATTAAGTGAATGTAAAGCCAAAGCCAATTTGGTTGATGCAAAAATGACTGCAAGGCTAAAGCCAAATTTGGTTGAGATTAATTGAATGCAGACGCTGAAATCAGCGCAGATCATCAAATGGCCACAAGGGGGCACAAGTCTCAGACTGGCCGGGAGGAACAAAATCGCCTCCACCGGCCCTTGGTTACGGGGTTGGGTTAGCCCTGCGCTAGAACAAACAAAGCAAAGCTAACCCAACCCCGTAAGCAAGGCAAACTTAAAGCCAATTTGGTTTACATTTATTGAATGTAAAAACTAAAGCCAATTTCGTTTACATTTAATTGGATGTAAAACTAAAGCCAATTTGGTTTACATTTAATTGGATGTAAAACTAAAGCCAATTTGGTTGAAGTCAATTGAATGTAAAACTAAAGCCAATTTGGTTGATGCAAAATGACTGCAAGGCTAAAGCCAAATTGGTTGAGATTAATTGAATGCAGACGCTGAAATCAGCGCAATTCTTCAAATGGCCACAAGGGGGCGCGAGTCTCAGACTGGCCGGGAGGAACAAAATCGCCTCCGCCGGCCCTTGGTTATGGGGTTGGGTTAGCCCTGCGCTAGAACAAACAAAGCAAAGCTAACCCAACCCCGTAAGCAAGGCAAACTTAAAGCCAATTTGGTTTACATTAATTGGATGTAAAACTAAAGCCAATTTCGTTACATTTAATTGGATGTAAAACTAAAGCCAATTTGGTTTACCATTAAGTGAATGTAAAGCTAAAGCCAATTTGGTTGAATTAAGTTGAATGCAAAGCCAAAGCCAATTTGGTTGATGCAAAATGACTGCAAGGCTAAAGCCAAATTTGGTTGAGATTAATTGAATGCAGACGCTGAAATCAGCGCAACTCTTCAAATGGCCACAAGGGGGCGCGAGTCTCAGACTGGCCGGGAGGAACAAAATCGCCTCCACCGGCCCTTGGTTACGGGGTTGGGTTAGCCCTGCGCTAGAACAAACAAAGCAAAGCTAACCCAACCCCGTAAGCAAGGCAAACTTAAAGCCAATTTGGTTTACATTAATTGGATGTAAAATTAAAGCCCAATTTGGTTTACATAAATTGAATGTAAAGCTAAAGCCAATTTGGTTGAAGTCAACTGAATGTAAAGCTAAAGCCAATTCGGTTTACATTAATTGAATGTAAAGCTAAAGCCAATTTGGTTGAAGTCAATTGAACGCACACGCTGAAATCAGCGCAACTCTCAAAATGGCCACAAAGGGGCACGAGTCTTAAAGTGGCCAGGAAGGAACGCAGATGGCATCAGAAGGAAGCGTTGATTGGCCTGGGAACAGAAGGGCTCTCAGGAAGGGTGCGGGTGGGTTGGATCGCTGCGCTGAAGCTGATGGGATGAAACTGTAATGAGACCGAGTGCTGCATCCGCACATGTTGCCTGCGATGACCTTGGTGGGGGCTTGTGGCAGAGTGACAGGAAGATCGTGGAAAGGGAACGGAGCGGGGATTCGGGTAACGGCTCATCTGAACTGAGCTGGCGGTGAGTGTGGAGAGGCCAAAAAAGCCAATGGCATCGCAGGGGGGAAGTCATCGACTGGAAGCATCGAAGGCATCTTCACCTGTAATACAGAGACATGCTTTAGAAGGAGGAACACCGAGACCCAAACTGTGCTCACCGTCAGCCCCACCCCCACAAAATGTGGAAGCCAAACACCGCTCCAAGAAATAGCTTCAGAGTAAGGTTAGGAGTACTTAACAGGAAAGGTGTTATGGTTAGGTACATCAGGATTAGGGTTAGAGTGACCGTTAGGGAAGGCCAAGGCAAAGGCACCTGCAAAAGGCAAGGAGGAACAGCCAAGGGAACGCCAAAACAGAGGGCAAAGGCAAAGGGATGGGAAAGGCTTGGAGAATGCCAAAAGTCGCATCAGAGGTCAGGCCCAAGGAGAAGGCCGCAGAGAACGCCAGAACAGAGACCAAAGAGATCAACGCAGAAGGCCAAAATGGAGGGCGAAGTCCATGAGAACGCTGCTGGGAAGGCCGATGCAGAAGGTCAAGGGCAATGGCCAAAGACAATGCGGCACTAAAGGCCAAAACCAAAGGCAAAGAGAATGCTGTAGGAGAAGACAAAACAAGAGGCCAAAGGGAATGTGGCAAAGAAGGCCGGGAGCAATGGCCAAAGAGAACGTGGAAGGGGACGCCAAAACCGAAGCCAAAGAGAATGCTGCAGGGAAAGCCAGAACAGGAGGCCAAAGGGAATGTGGCAAAGATGGCCGAGGGCAATGGCCAAAGAGAACGCAGCCACAAATGCCAGAACTGAAGGCCAAAATAGTGTTGTAAGGGAACGCCACAACAGGAGGCAAAGGGAACGTGGCAAAGAAGGCCAAGGACAAAGGCCAAGGGAATGTGGCACAGATGGCCAAAACCAAAGGCCAAAGAGAACGCAGCGAAGGTGGCCAAGGGCAAATGGCCAAGAGAATGCCACAGGGATCACCAAAACAGGAGGGCAAGAGAACGCAGCAGGAAAAGCCAAGGGCAAGGAGAACGCTGCAGAGAAAGGCTGGAGGCAAAGAGAACACAGAAAGAAAAGGACAGGCAGCATTCAGGGCACCGAGAAGTGCAGAAATGAGCTCTGGGAACCCTACCTTGTGCCTCAGTAAGTAATGAGTAAACACTGGTGGGTGAGCATTGCCCTTACCTGCTGGGCAGACAATTACCGGCCAGCAAAGTGGGGTTCCAGAGCATTCCAGGAAATGCAGATTCCAGTTCCTGCTGCTGCCGTGAAGAGCCGCGCATCTCCGTGCTGTCCTTAAAGTGCTCAGGAGCAACGCAGCTCTGCTGCCACCTGTGGGAAACAACGCAGTAATGAAGGCGCTGCCCCGCATGTGTGGGGCTGCACCCTGAGCACATTGCTGTAATGATGACACAAGGGTTGTAATTAATTATAATTATAATTAACATTAGGGATATAATTAATGTTATTGATAGGGTTGAAGTTACAGTTGGTCTAACATCAGTATTCTGCACTACAATCACAATTAAGGTTATTTGACAAAAAACATGAGGCATTATTTTTACAGCAGCATTCAGGTTAAGAGACATTTTCAACACTGCGTTAAGGGTTTGGTTTACAGATACGCTGCAGGTTAACACAATTATTGTTAGAACTCCCATTCAGCTACGGGTTCAGGTCAAGGTTAACTTTAATGTTGCCTCCCAGCTAATCCCAGAGTGCCAAAGGCAAGCAGAACTCCCAGGGCAGGCAAAGGGAAGGAGAACTCTCATGGAAAACCAAGGTAAATGCAAAGCAAACAGCCAAGCTAAGGCAAGGGCAAGAGCAAAGAGAGCACCAATGGAAAACCAAGGTAAGGGCAAGGAGAATGCAACAGGAAAGGTCAGAATACAGCCAAAGAGACCACAGCAGGAAAGGCCAAGGGCAAAGGCCAAGAGAATGCAGCACAAAATGCCAAAACAAAAGGACAAGGGAATATGACATGGAATGCCCAAGTAAGGGCTAAGAAAACATGGCAGGAAATGCCAAAATAGGAGGCCAAAAAGAACACGGCAAAGAAGGCCAATGCAGAATGTGGCTGGAACAGCAAGTTAGGAGGTCAAAGAGAACGCTGCAGGGAATGCCCAGGCAAGGGCCAAGAGAACGTGGCAGGAAATGCCAAAACAGGAGGGTGAGAGAATGCTGCCGGGAACGCCAAAACTGAATGCTGAAGCGAATGTGGCTACAGAAAGCCAAGGGCAATAGCCAAGAGATGTGGCATAGAACACAAAAACAGGAGGGCAAGGGCTAAGAGAACATGGAAGGAAATGCCCAGGATGATGGCCAAGAGAACACGGCAAGAAACGCCAAAACAGGAGGGCGGGAGAACGCAGCAGGGAACGCCAAAACTGAATGCCAAAGTGAATGTGGTAAAGAAAGCCAAGGGCAATGGGCAAGAGAACCCAGCATGGAACACAAAAACAGGAGGGCAAGAGAATGCCCAGCCAATGGCAATGGCTAAGAGAACATGGAAGGAAATGCCAAAACAGGAGGGCGAGAGAACGCAGTACAGAACGCCAAAACTGAATGCTGAAGTGAATGCGGCAAAGAAAGCCAAGGGCAATGGCCAAATGAACGTGGCATGGAACACAAAAACAGGAGGGCAAGACAATGCAGTAGGGAACAGCAAGGGCAAAGGGAAGGAAAACACTGCAGTGAAAGGCCAGAGACAAAGAGAACACAGAAAGAAAAGGACAGGCAGCATCCAGGGCACCGTGAAGTGCAATGAAGAGCTCTGGGAGCACCGTGTTGTGCCATGCTATGCAGTGGATAAACACTGATGGCTGAGCATTGCCCTTACCTGCTGGGCAGACAATTACCAGCCAGCAAAGCGAGGTTCCGGGGCGTTCCAGGAAATGCAGATTCCGGTTCCTTGCTGTTCCCATGAAGAGCCACGCATTTCCATGCGGTCGTTACAGCACTCGGGAGTGCTACAACTCCGCTGTCACCTGTGGGACACAAAACAGTAATGAAGGCACTGCCCTGCAGATGTGCCTCTTTCACAAACCTGCACTCCTTTCTTTGATCAATGTGGCTGCACTCTGTGTGCGATGCTGCTTACCAGCAGCACTGCAGCTGGGAACAACAGACAAGGAGAAGGCTCAGGTACCCAACAACATCCATCTTCCATCTTCTCTGATAACTGCTCATTATACACTGCCTTCACCTTTGGTTTAGTAGGTGGGGACTGAGGAAGCAATGCCGATCCCACAGACCCCTCCCTATCCCACACTGTGATGGGAGATCAGGTTCTGGACCACCTGAGGACCCGAGCATCCAGGAGTCTTTGGGTCCTGATGAGACGAGTCCCAGAGCCTTGAGGGAATTCACCGCTGCAGTCACCGAGCCACTCTCAGTGGTATTTGAGAAGTCGAGGCAGTCAGGTGAAGTCCCTGGTGAGCAGAAAAAAGGCGACAGCACAGCTGTTACTGCAGATATAAAGTGTGACCCTGGGAACCACCAACGTATCAGTCTCACCTCTGTGCTGCAAAGAATCGAGGAGCAGATCCTCCTGGAAGTAACTCTAAAGCACGTTCCAGTGCGTCACCACCCTCTCTGTGAAAAGCTTCCTCCTAATAACCAACCTAAACCTCCCCTGTTTCAGTTTAAAACCATTTCCCCTTGTCCTATCACGATCCACCCTCGTAAACAGCCGTTCCCCTTCCTGCTGTTCCCCCCTTCAAGTACTGTGAGGCTGCAATGAGTTCGCCCCCAAGCCTTCTCTTCTCCAGGCTGAACAAGCCTACTTCCCTCAACCTTTCCTTGCAGGGGAGCTGCTCCAACCATCTGATCATCTCAGTGCCTCCTCTGGACCCGCTCCATCAGCTCCACGTCCTTCCTGTGCTGGGAGCCCCAGGCCTGGATGCAGCGCTGCAGATGAAGCCTCACAAGAGCTGAGTAGATGGGGACGATCACCTCCCTCTCCCTGCTGGCTGCTCCTCTTTTAATGCAGCCCAGAACACAGCTGGCCTTCCAGGCTGCAAGCACGCTCTGCTGGCTGATGTCCACTCATGGATCCCGGCTCATCCACCGCAATCCACAAGTCCTTCTCTGTGGGGCTGCTCTCAAGTTTGTACAAACATCTGGGAATGCCCCTTCATCAGTGACACTGACAGAGGGGTTGAGTGCACCCTAATGACACCGAGCTGTGGGGTGCAGTGACACACCAGAGGGACAACGCCATCCAGAGAGACCTCAACAGGCTGAGTAGTGGCACTCAGCGATGTACCTTCCTGGCCCAGAAAGCCAACCGTATGCTGGGCTCCATCCAAAGATGTGCGGTCAGTAGGTGAAGGGAGGCAGTCCTGCCCCTCTGCTCTGCGCTGTGAGGCCTCACCTGGAGGTGCTGCGTCTGGATGTGGATGTCCGCAGCGCAGGACAGACGTGGAGCTGTTGGAGCACATCCAGAGAACAGCCACAAATATGAACTGAGGGATGGAACGCCTTTCCTGTAAAGAGAGAGAGAGCTGGAGCTGTTCAGCCTGCAGAAGTGAAGGCTCCGAGGTGATCTGGTAACAGCCTTTCAACACCTGAAGGGAAGAACAAGGAAAGATTTAGCCTACATATAAAGAAAATCTTGTACAGTGATGGTGGTGACACAGCGGAACAGGTTACCCAGACATGTGATGGATGCCCTGTCCCTTCCAAGGTGAGGCGGAGTCAGCCTCTGGACAGCCTGATCTGGCTGTGGATGTTCCTGTTCGTTGTGTGGCAGTTGGACGAGATCACCACCAATGGTACCAGGTACTCCAGCTGGGATAACCCACATCCGTCACAGAGCCTCTCTGGGCCAGTCCCAGTATTCAGCAGAGCAGGGGCTTCACTGCATCACGCTGGGGTGATGCTGAGTACAGCAGTCCAGAAGAGGACAATCCTTGGCTTTCTATAAAGATGAAGATTTATTACACCTAAGGGTGCACAGAACGCCCTTAAACAACTCTGCATGGTTGGAAGCAGTGCATAACAGCCCTGAAATAAAGGAAGAATAAGTTACCCCATTCCAAAGATGAACACTCAGCCCACACTGCCAAGGAAGCAGTCTCCAGGTAGAGATGCTGCCCTTATGGCTTCCACCCCTTAAATGTGGTCAGGATACTACCAAAAAAAAAAAAAAAAAGGGGAGATTGCAGGCCTGAAATAAAGAAAAAACGAAGAAACCACTTACACCCTTCTCAAAGGCCAAAACTCACCCCTGCTCCACAGGAGACAGTCTCCAGAGATCAATGCTGCCCTTACATCTGCCAGCACTTCAATGTGGTCAGGATGCCCCAAAAACAGGAAAGGCCACAGCCCTAAAACAAGAAGGAATCACTCATCCTTTCTCAAGGACCAGAGCTCACCCCACACTCCCAAGGAGATGGTCTCTAAAGACAGATACCACCTTAAAGGCTGCCAGCCCTTAAGTGGGGTCAGGATCCCCCCAACAACAAGACATTGCAACCCGGGAATAAAGACTCACTCACCCAGTTTCAAGGGTTCACCCCACACTCTAAAGGAAGCAATCTCCAGGTGCAGTTGCTGCTCCTTCTGCTGATGGACCTTAAATGTGGTCAGGAGCCCCCAGAAAGTGAAATTACAATCCAGCAGTAAAGAAGAAATCAATGACCCCATTCCAAAAACAAACACTCAGCCCACACCCCAAAGGAAGCAGCCTCCATGGAGAAATGCTGCCCTTACAGCTTCCAGCCCTTAAAAGTGGTCAGGATCCCCAAAAAGAGAAAGACCAGAGCCCTGCAATAGAACATCAATCACTCACCCCATTCCAAAGGGCAGAACTCGCTCCCAATGCTCCCAAGGAGGCAGTTCCCAAGCAGAATGCTGCCCTGTCTGTTCCCAGCCCTTAAATATGGGCAGGGAGGGGGTGGAGCCAAGCTCAGCCCTATCCGGTCCCACAGGTAAATCGCTTCCACCTGTGCTGGCAGGGCTGGCCACACCCCTCACCAGGTGCTCCATCACTGCTTCAGGCTGTAAACAACAAAAAAAAACCTAATTACAAGCAGGTGATTGGATCTGCCTGTCCGGCAAGGGGAGTTTGATCAAAGGATGAGCAACAATGGCGTACATATTTTGATTGAAGTCTGTCCTCAAAGGCATTCAGTAAAATTTCTAATAGATAGGGGAGCACAAATTGCAGTACTGATACAACACACAAATTTCGGTACTGATACAGAAGATGCTGAAAAGCTGTGTGTGCAGCCTGGATGGCAGAGTTGAGATCACCGGTGTGATCGGAGCAAGCGCTGTTTGCCAAACTGGTGGGGACAGCTTGTGGCTCTGCAGTGAGAAACGTGTTGCCGACTTTCTTTGCAATTAAAGACCATCGTGAAAACAATTCAGGATTTGACATCCTCAGTGGGTGAACCTGGCACCTCCCTGCATGGCAGCTGACATAGGGATGACACTCGGGTGATATTGGGGAGCGACGCTGGGGGTGGTGTTGGGTTATTACTGCAGGGTGACATCAGGGAGTGACATTGCAGTGACATAGTTGGGGTGACACTGGGGTAACACTGGGCTGACCCTGGGATGATGTGGGGGGTGATGCTGGGGGGTGATGCTGGGGGGTGATGTTGGAGCATCATGGGGGGGACATCAGGGAGTGATGTTGGAGTGATACTGTTGGGGGGGACATCAGGGAGTGATGTTGGAGTGATATTGTTGGGGGGATGTAGTGGAAACCCTAAGTTGTGGCTTGAAACAATGATTGAGAAGAGACAAACCATAGAAGCTCAGGTGCATGAAACGCACCTGAGTGATGGAAGGGGGTGGAGCCAGCCTCCACCCCCTCCCGGGTCTCATATAAGCACTGGCATCAGAAGAGAGGGGTTTTGGCTAGAGGTCTGTGCTTGCAGGAGGTCTTCCAAAGGTAGGCAGGTTTTTGTTCTGTTTCTGTGTTTACGGCTGCTGTGTTTGAGCACATCCTCATTTACTACAGCCTGGGACTTTGCTTCTCTGCTACTGTTGTTGCATTTTCCATCATACTGCAACATTACAGTAGGTAATTAATGGTAAGGGTGATGTTGGGGGGTTTTTGTGGGGTGATGTTGTTAGAGTGAAGCTGGGAGGTTACAATGCAATGAGACTAGGATGACGTCGGGGTTTCACTCAAGGATGGCATCAGGGAGTGACGTTGGGGTGACACTGGTGGGGGTGCACTGCTGTGACACTGGAGTGATGCTGGGTCGATGTTGTGCAGTCATGCTGTAGGCTGATGTTGAGCGATGAGATAAAGGGGTGATGTGGGGGGGGGGACGTTACTGGGGAGATGGTGGGAGGCGATACTCTATGATGTGTCAGTGATGTTGGTAGGTGATGTTGGGGCATCATTGGGGCTGATATCAGAGAGTGACGCTGGGTTAATGTTGCTGGAGTGACACAGGGGTGATGGGGATGAAATCGGTGAGATGACACCGGAGAGATGTTGGAAAATCACTTGGGATTGACATCAGAGAGCGTCACAGGGATGGACGTGATCACAGTGGAGATATTGGGATGATGCTGAAATACTGTTTTTCCCCTTAAATATTGCTTATTTTCATAGAAATCCCTGTTTTTAACCCAAAAATATCGCTTATTTTCATGGAAATCCCTGTTTTTAACCTAAAATATCGCTTATTTTCATAGAAATCCCTGTTTTTAACCCAAAAATATCGCTTATTTTCATGGAAATCCCTGTTTTTAACCCAAAAATATCGCTTATTTTCATAGAAATCCCTGTTTTTAACCCAAAAATATCGCTTATTTTCATAGAAATCCCTGTTTTTCCCCTTAAAATATCGCTTATTTTCATCAAAATCCCTGTTTTTAACCTTAAATATCGCTTATTTTCATAGAAATCCCTGTTTTTAACCCAAAAATATCGCTTATTTTCATAGAAATCCCTGTTTTTCCTCTTAAATATCGCTTATTTTCATAGAAATCCCTGTTTTTCCTCTTAAATATCGCTTATTTTCATAGAAATCCCTGTTTTTCCCCTAAAATATCGCTTATTTTCATCAAAATCCCTGTTTTTAACCCAAAAATATCGCTTATTTTCATCAAAATCCCTGTTTTTAACCCAAAAATATCGCTTATTTTCATGGAAATCCCTGTTTTTCCCCTTAAATATCGCTTATTTTCATGGAAATCCCTGTTTTTAACCCAAAAATATCGCTTATTTTCATAGAAATCCCTGTTTTTCCACTAAAATATCGCTTATTTTCATCAAAATCCCTGTTTTTAACCCAAAAATATCGCTTATTTTCATAGAAATCCCTGTTTTTAACCCAAAAATATCGCTTATTTTCATAGAAATCCCTGTTTTTCCCCTTAAATATCGCTTATTTTCATCAAAATCCCTGTTTTTCCCCTAAAATATCGCTTATTTTCATAGAAATCCCTGTTTTTAACCCAAAAATATCGCTTATTTTCATAGAAATCCCTGTTTTTAACCCAAAAATATCACTTATTTTCATAGAAATCCCTGTTTATAACCCAAAAATATCGCTTATTTTCATTGAAATCCCTGTTTTTCCCCTTAAAATATCGCTTATTTTCATCAAAATCCCTGTTTTTAACCCAAAAATATCGCTTATTTTCATAGAAATCCCCGTTTTTAACCCAAAAATATCGCTTATTTTCATAGAAATCCCTGTTTTTCCCCTAAAATATCGCTTATTTTCATGGAAATCCCTGTTTTTCCCCTAAAATATCGCTTATTTTCATGGAAATCCCTGTTTTTAACCTAAAATATTGCTTATTTTCATCGAAATCCCTGTTTTTCCCCTTAAATATCGCTTATTTTCATGGAAATCCCTGTTTTAAACCCAAAAATATCGCTTATTTTCATGGAAATCCCTGTTTTTCCCCTTAAAATATCGCTTATTTTCATGGAAATCCCTGTTTTTCCCCTTAAATATCGCTTATTTTCATAGAAATCCCTGTTTTTAACCCAAAAATATCGCTTATTTTCATAGAAATCCCTGTTTTTCCCCTTAAATATCGCTTATTTTCATCAAAATCCCTGTTTTTAACCCAAAAATATCGCTTATTTTCATGGAAATCCCTGTTTTTAACCCAAAAATATCACTTATTTTCTAAGAAATCCCTGTTTTTCCCCTTAAATATCGCTTTTTTTCATCAAAATCCCTGTTTTTCCCCTAAAATATTGCTTATTTTCATCAAAATCCCTGTTTTTAACCCAAAAATATCGCTTATTTTCATAGAAATCCCTGTTTTTAACCCAAAAATATCGCTTATTTTCATAGAAATCCCTGTTTTAACCCAAAAATATCGCTTATTTTCATAGAAATCCCTGTTTTTAACCCTTAAAATATCGCTTATTTTCATAGAAATCCCTGTTTTTAACCCAAAAATATCGCTTATTTTCATAGAAATCCCTGTTTTTAACCTTAAATATCGCTTATTTTCATAGAAATCCCTGTTTTTAACCCAAAAATATCGCTTATTTTCATAGAAATCCCTGTTTTTCCCCTTAAATATCGCTTATTTTCATCAAAATCCCTGTTTTTAACCTTAAATATCGCTTATTTTCATAGAAATCCCTGTTTTTAACCCAAAAATATCGCTTATTTTCATGGAAATCCCTGTTTTTCCCCTTAAATATCGCTTATTTTCATCAAAATCCCTGTTTTTAACCTTAAATATCGCTTATTTTCATAGAAATCCCTGTTTTTAACCCAAAAATATCGCTTATTTTCATAGAAATCCCTGTTTTTAACCCAAAAATATCGCTTATTTTCATAGAAATCCCTGTTTTTCCCCTTAAATATCGCTTATTTTCATGGAAATCCCTGTTTTTAACCCAAAAATATCGCTTATTTTCATAGAAATCCCTGTTTTTAACCCAAAAATATCGCTTATTTTCATAGAAATCCCTGTTTTTCCCCTTAAATATCGCTTATTTTCATCAAAATCCCTGTTTTAACCCAAAAATATCGCTTATTTTCATAGAAATCCCTGTTTTTAACCCAAAAATATCGCTTATTTTCATAGAAATCCCTGTTTTTAACCCAAAAATATCGCTTATTTTCATCAAAATCCCTGTTTTAACCCAAAAATATCGCTTATTTTCATAGAAATCCCTGTTTTAACCCAAAAATATCGCTTATTTTCATGGAAATCCCTGTTTTTAACCTAAAATATCGCTTATTTTCATCAAAATCCCTGTTTTTAACCCAGAAATATCGCTTATTTTCATAGAAATCCCTGTTTTTAACCCAAAAATATCGCTTATTTTCATGGAAATCCCTGTTTTTAACCTAAAATATCGCTTATTTTCATAGAAATCCCTGTTTTTCCCCTTAAATATCGCTTATTTTCATGGAAATCCCTGTTTTTCCCCTTAAATATCGCTTATTTTCATGGAAATCCCTGTTTTTAACCCAAAAATATCGCTTATTTTCATGGAAATCCCTGTTTTTAACCCAAAAATATCGCTTATTTTCATGAAAATCCCTGTTTTAACCCAAAAATATCGCTTATTTTCATAGAAATGCCAGTTTTTCCCCTTAAATATCGCTTATTTTCATCAAAATCCCTGTTTTTAACCCTAAAATAACGCTTATTTTCATAGAAATCCCTGTTTTTCCCCTAAAATATCGCTTATTTTCATAGAAATCCCTGTTTTTAACCCAAAAATATCACTTATTTTCATAGAAATCCCTGTTTTTCCCCTTAAATATCGCTTATTTTCATCAAAATCCCTGTGTTTAACCCAAAAATATCGTTAATTTTCATAGAAATCCCCGTTTTTAACCCAAAAATATCGCTTATTTTCATCAAAATCCCTGTTATTTCCCCTTAAATATCGCTTATTTTCATCAAAATCCCTGTTTTTAACCCAAAAATATCGCTTATTTTCATAGAAATCCCTGTTTTTTACCCAAAAATATCGCTTATTTTCATAGAAATCCCTGTTTTTCCCCTTAAATATCGCTTATTTTCATAGAAATCCCTGTTTTTAACCCTAAAATATCGCTTATTTTCATAGAAATCCCTGTTTTTAACCTTAAATATCGCTTATTTTCATCGAAATCCCATTTTTAATCCAAAAATATCGCTTATTTTCATGGAAATCCCTGTTTTTCCCCTTAAATATCGCTTATTTTCATAGAAATCCCTGTTTTTAACCTTAAATATCGCTTATTTTCATGGAAATCCCTGTTTTTAACCCAAAAATATCGCTTATTTTCATAGAAATCCCTGTTTTTAACCTTAAATATCGCTTATTTTCATAGAAATCCCTGTTTTTAACCCTAAAATATCGCTTATTTTCATAGAAATCCCTGTTTTTAACCTTAAATATCGCTTATTTTCATCGAAATCCCATTTTTAATCCAAAAATATCGCTTATTTTCATGGAAATCCCTGTTTTTCCCCTTAAATATCGCTTATTTTCATAGAAATCCCTGTTTTTAACCTTAAATATCGCTTATTTTCATGGAAATCCCTGTTTTTAACCCAAAAATATCGCTTATTTTCATAGAAATCCCTGTTTTTAACCCTAAAATATCGCTTATTTTCATAGAAATCCCTGTATTTCCCCAAAAATATCGCTTATTTTCATAGAAATCCCTGTTTTTAACCTAAAATATCACTTATTTCCATGGAAATCCCTGTTTTTAACCCAAAAATATCGCTTATTTTCATAGAAATCCCTGTTTTTACCCCAAAAATATCGCTTATTTTCATAGAAATCCCTGTTTTTAACCTTAAATATCGCTTATTTTCATCGAAATCCCTGTTTTTAACCCAAAAATATCGCTTATTTTCATAGAAATCTCTGTTTTTCCCCTAAAATATCGCTTATTTTCATAGAAACCGCTGTTTTTAACCCAAAAATATCGCTTTTTTCATAGAAATCCCTGTTTTTAACCTTAAATATCGCTTATTTTCATAGAAATCCCTGTTTTTCCCCTTAAATATCACTTATTTTCATAGAAATTCCTGTTTTTAACCCAAAAATATCGCTTATTTTCATAGAAATCCCTGTTTTTAACCCAAAAATATCGCTTATTTTCATGGAAATCCCTGTTTTTAACCCAAAAATATCGCTTATTTTCATGGAAATCCCTGTTTTTCCCAAAAATATCGCTTATTTTCATAGAAATCCCTGTTTTTAACCCAAAAATATCGCTTATTTTCATGGAAATCCCTGTTTTTAACCCAAAAATATCGCTTATTTTCATAGAAATCCCTGTTTTTCCCCTAAAATATCGCTTATTTTCATGGAAATCCCTGTTTTTAACCCTAAAATATCGCTTATTTTCATAGAAATCCCTGTTTTTAACCGAAAAATATCGCTTATTTTCATGGAAATCCCTGTTTTTAACCTAAAATATCGCTTATTTTCATAGAAATCCCTGTTTTTAACCCAAAAATATCGCTTATTTTCATAGAAATCCCTGTTTTTAACTCAAAAATATCGCTTTTTTCATAGAAATCCCTGTTTTTCCCCATAAATATCGCTTATTTTCATAGAAATCCCTGTTTTTAACCTTAAATATCGCTTATTTTCATGGAAATCCCTGTTTTTCCCCTTAAATATCGCTTATTTTCATGGAAATCCCTCTTTTTAACCTTAAATATCGCTTATTTTCATGGAAATCCCTGTTTTTAACCCAAAAATATCGCTTATTTTCATGAAAATCCCTGTTTTTAACCCTAAAATAACGCTTATTTTCATAGAAATACCTGTTTTTCCCCAAAAATATCGCTTATTTTCATAGAAATCCCTGTTTTTAACCCAAAAATATCGCTTATTTTCATAGAAATCCCTGTTTTTCCCCTAAAATATCGCTTATTTTCATCAAAATCCCTGTGTTTAACCCAAAAATATCGCTAATTTTCATAGAAATCCCCGTTTTTAACCCAAAAATATCGCTTATTTTCATCAAAATCCCTGTTATTTCCCCTTAAATATCGCTTATTTTCATCAAAATCCCTGTTTTTTACCCAAAAATATCGCTTATTTTCATAGAAATCCCTGTTTTTAACCCTAAAATATCGCTTATTTTCATAGAAATCCCTGTTTTTAACATTAAATATCGCTTATTTTCATAGAAATCCCATTTTTAATCCAAAAATATCGCTTATTTTCATGGAAATCCCTGTTTTTCCCCTTAAATATCGCTTATTTTCATGGAAATCCCTGTTTTTTTCCTAAAATATCGCTTATTTTCATGGAAATCCCTGTTTTTCCCCTTAAATATCGCTTATTTTCATAGAAATCCCTGTTTTTCCCCTAAAATATCGCTTATTTTCATGGAAATCCCTGTTTTTAACCCAAAAATATCGCTTATTTTCATAGAAATCCCTGTTTTTAACCTTAAATATCGCTTATTTTCATAGAAATCCCTGTTTTTAACCCTAAAATATCGCTTATTTTCATAGAAATCCCTGTTTTTCCCCAAAAATATCGCTTATTTTCATAGAAATCCCTGTTTTTAACCTAAAATATCACTTATTTCCATGGAAATCCCTGTTTTTCTTCTTAAATATTGCTTATTTTCATGGAAATCCCTGTTTTTAACCCAAAAATATCGCTTATTTTCATGGAAATCCCTGTTTTTCCCCTTAAATATCGCTTATTTTCATCGAAATCCCTGTTTTTAACCCAAAAATATCGCTTATTTTCATAGAAATCTCTGTTTTTCCCCTAAAATATCACTTATTTTCATAGAAACCGCTGTTTTTAACCCAAAAATATCGCTTTTTTCATAGAAATCCCTGTTTTTAACCTTAAATATCGCTTATTTTCATAGAAATCCCTGTTTTTCCCCTTAAATATCGCTTATTTTCATAGAAATCCCTGTTTTTCCACTAAAATATCGCTTATTTTCATAGAAATCCCTGTTTTTAACCCAAAAATATCGCTTATTTTCATGGAAATCCCTGTTTTTCCACTAAAATATCGCTTATTTTCATGGAAATCCCTGTTTTTAACCCAAAAATATTGCTTATTTTCATAGAAATCCCTGTTTTTCCACTAAAATATCGCTTATTTTCATCAAAATCCCTGTTTTTAACCCAAAAATATCGCTTATTTTCATGGAAATCCCTGTTTTTCCCAAAAATATCGCTTATTTTCATAGAAATCCCTGTTTTTAACCCAAAAATATCGCTTTTTTCATAGAAATCCCTGTTTTTAACCTTAAATATCGCTTATTTTCATGGAAATCCCTGTTTTTCCCCTAAAATATCGCTTATTTTCATGGAAATCCCTGTTTTTAACCCTAAAATATCGCTTATTTTCATAGAAATCCCTTTTTTTTCCCCCTAAAATATCGCTTATTTTCATAGAAATCCCTGTTTTTCCCGTAAAATATCGCTTATTTTCATAGAAATCCCTGTTTTTAACCCAAAAATATCGCTTATTTTCATAGAAATCCCTGTTTTTAACCTTAAATATCGCTTATTTTCATAGAAATCCCTGTTTTTAACCCTAAAATATCGCTTATTTTCATAGAAATCCCTGTTTTTAACCTAAAATATCGCTTATTTTCATCAAAATCCCTTTTTTTCCCCTAAAATATTGCTTATTTTCATGGAAATCCCTGTTTTTTAACCCAAAAATATCGCTTATTTTCATAGAAATCCCTGTTTTTAACCCAAAAATATCGCTTATTTTCATAGAAATCCCTGTTTTTAACCTAAAATATCGCTTATTTTCATAGAAATCCCTCTTTTTAAACCAAAAATATCGCTTATTTTCATAGAAATCCCTGTTTTTAACCCTAAAATATCGCTTATTTTCATAGAAATCCCTGTTTTTAACCCTAAAATATCGCTTATTTTCATAGAAATCCCTGTTTTTAACCCAAAAATATCGCTTATTTTCATAGAAATCCCTGTTTTTAACCTAAAATATCGCTTATTTTCATAGAAATCCCTTTTTTTAACCCAAAAATATCGCTTATTTTCATAGAAATCCCTGTTTTTAACCCAAAAATATCGCTTATTTTCATAGAAATCCCTGTTTTTAACCCAAAAATATCGCTTATTTTCATAGAAATCCCTGTTTTTCCCCTTAAATATCGCTTATTTTCATCAAAATCCCTGTTTTAACCCAAAAATATCGCTTATTTTCATAGAAATCCCTGTTTTTAACCCAAAAATATCGCTTATTTTCATAGAAATCCCTGTTTTTAACCCAAAAATATCGCTTATTTTCATCAAAATCCCTGTTTTAACCCAAAAATATCGCTTATTTTCATAGAAATCCCTGTTTTAACCCAAAAATATCGCTTATTTTCATGGAAATCCCTGTTTTTAACCTAAAATATCGCTTATTTTCATCAAAATCCCTGTTTTTAACCCAGAAATATCGCTTATTTTCATAGAAATCCCTGTTTTTAACCCAAAAATATCGCTTATTTTCATGGAAATCCCTGTTTTTAACCTAAAATATCGCTTATTTTCATAGAAATCCCTGTTTTTCCCCTTAAATATCGCTTATTTTCATGGAAATCCCTGTTTTTCCCCTTAAATATCGCTTATTTTCATGGAAATCCCTGTTTTTAACCCAAAAATATCGCTTATTTTCATGGAAATCCCTGTTTTTAACCCAAAAATATCGCTTATTTTCATGAAAATCCCTGTTTTAACCCAAAAATATCGCTTATTTTCATAGAAATGCCAGTTTTTCCCCTTAAATATCGCTTATTTTCATCAAAATCCCTGTTTTTAACCCTAAAATAACGCTTATTTTCATAGAAATCCCTGTTTTTCCCCTAAAATATCGCTTATTTTCATAGAAATCCCTGTTTTTAACCCAAAAATATCACTTATTTTCATAGAAATCCCTGTTTTTCCCCTTAAATATCGCTTATTTTCATCAAAATCCCTGTGTTTAACCCAAAAATATCGTTAATTTTCATAGAAATCCCCGTTTTTAACCCAAAAATATCGCTTATTTTCATCAAAATCCCTGTTATTTCCCCTTAAATATCGCTTATTTTCATCAAAATCCCTGTTTTTAACCCAAAAATATCGCTTTTTTCATAGAAATCCCTGTTTTTAACCTTAAATATCGCTTATTTTCATAGAAATCCCTGTTTTTCCCCTTAAATATCGCTTATTTTCATAGAAATCCCTGTTTTTAATTCTAAAATATCGCTTATTTTCATAGAAATCCCTGTTTTTAACCTTAAATATCGCTTATTTTCATCGAAATCCCATTTTTAATCCAAAAATATCGCTTATTTTCATGGAAATCCCTGTTTTTCCCCTTAAATATCGCTTATTTTCATAGAAATCCCTGTTTTTAACCTTAAATATCGCTTATTTTCATGGAAATCCCTGTTTTTAACCCAAAAATATCGCTTATTTTCATAGAAATCCCTGTTTTTAACCTTAAATATCGCTTATTTTCATAGAAATCCCTGTTTTTAACCCTAAAATATCGCTTATTTTCATAGAAATCCCTGTATTTCCCCAAAAATATCGCTTATTTTCATAGAAATCCCTGTTTTTAACCTAAAATATCACTTATTTCCATGGAAATCCCTGTTTTTAACCCAAAAATATCGCTTATTTTCATAGAAATCCCTGTTTTTACCCCAAAAATATCGCTTATTTTCATAGAAATCCCTGTTTTTAACCTTAAATATCGCTTATTTTCATCGAAATCCCTGTTTTTAACCCAAAAATATCGCTTATTTTCATAGAAATCTCTGTTTTTCCCCTAAAATATCGCTTATTTTCATAGAAACCGCTGTTTTTAACCCAAAAATATCGCTTTTTTCATAGAAATCCCTGTTTTTAACCTTAAATATCGCTTATTTTCATAGAAATCCCTGTTTTTCCCCTTAAATATCGCTTATTTTCATAGAAATTCCTGTTTTTAACCCAAAAATATCGCTTATTTTCATAGAAATCCCTGTTTTTAACCCAAAAATATCGCTTATTTTCATGGAAATCCCTGTTTTTAACCCAAAAATATCGCTTATTTTCATGGAAATCCCTGTTTTTCCCAAAAATATCGCTTATTTTCATAGAAATCCCTGTTTTTAACCCAAAAATATCGCTTATTTTCATGGAAATCCCTGTTTTTAACCCAAAAATATCGCTTATTTTCATAGAAATCCCTGTTTTTCCCCTAAAATATCGCTTATTTTCATGGAAATCCCTGTTTTTAACCCTAAAATATCGCTTATTTTCATAGAAATCCCTGTTTTTAACCGAAAAATATCGCTTATTTTCATGGAAATCCCTGTTTTTAACCTAAAATATCGCTTATTTTCATAGAAATCCCTGTTTTTAACCCAAAAATATCGCTTATTTTCATAGAAATCCCTGTTTTTAACTCAAAAATATCGCTTTTTTCATAGAAATCCCTGTTTTTCCCCATAAATATCGCTTATTTTCATAGAAATCCCTGTTTTTAACCTTAAATATCGCTTATTTTCATGGAAATCCCTGTTTTTCCCCTTAAATATCGCTTATTTTCATGGAAATCCCTCTTTTTAACCTTAAATATCGCTTATTTTCATGGAAATCCCTGTTTTTAACCCAAAAATATCGCTAATTTTCATAGAAATCCCTGTTTTTAACCCTAAAATAACGCTTATTTTCATAGAAATACCTGTTTTTCCCCTAAAATATCGCTTATTTTCATAGAAATCCCTGTTTTTAACCCAAAAATATCGCTTATTTTCATAGAAATCCCTGTTTTTCCCCTAAAATATCGCTTATTTTCATCAAAATCCCTGTGTTTAACCCAAAAATATCGCTAATTTTCATAGAAATCCCCGTTTTTAACCCAAAAATATCGCTTATTTTCATCAAAATCCCTGTTATTTCCCCTTAAATATCGCTTATTTTCATCAAAATCCCTGTTTTTTACCCAAAAATATCGCTTATTATCATAGAAATCCCTGTTTTTAACCCTAAGATATCGCTTATTTTCATAGAAATCCCTGTTTTTAACATTAAATATCGCTTATTTTCATAGAAATCCCATTTTTAATCCAAAAATATCGCTTATTTTCATGGAAATCCCTGTTTTTCCCCTTAAATATCGCTTATTTTCATGGAAATCCCTGTTTTTTTCCTAAAATATCGCTTATTTTCATGGAAATCCCTGTTTTTCCCCTTAAATATCGCTTATTTTCATAGAAATCCCTGTTTTTCCCCTAAAATATCGCTTATTTTCATGGAAATCCCTGTTTTTAACCCAAAAATATCGCTTATTTTCATAGAAATCCCTGTTTTTAACCTTAAATATCGCTTATTTTCATAGAAATCCCTGTTTTTAACCCTAAAATATCGCTTATTTTCATAGAAATCCCTGTTTTTCCCCAAAAATATCGCTTATTTTCATAGAAATCCCTGTTTTTAACCTAAAATATCACTTATTTCCATGGAAATCCCTGTTTTTCTTCTTAAATATTGCTTATTTTCATGGAAATCCCTGTTTTTAACCCAAAAATATCGCTTATTTTCATGGAAATCCCTGTTTTTCCCCTTAAATATCGCTTATTTTCATCGAAATCCCTGTTTTTAACCCAAAAATATCGCTTATTTTCATAGAAATCTCTGTTTTTCCCCTAAAATATCACTTATTTTCATAGAAACCGCTGTTTTTAACCCAAAAATATCGCTTTTTTCATAGAAATCCCTGTTTTTAACCTTAAATATCGCTTATTTTCATAGAAATCCCTGTTTTTCCCCTTAAATATCACTTATTTTCATAGAAATCCCTGTTTTTCCACTAAAATATCGCTTATTTTCATAGAAATCCCTGTTTTTAACCCAAAAATATCGCTTATTTTCATGGAAATCCCTGTTTTTCCACTAAAATATCGCTTATTTTCATGGAAATCCCTGTTTTTAACCCAAAAATATTGCTTATTTTCATAGAAATCCCTGTTTTTCCACTAAAATATCGCTTATTTTCATCAAAATCCCTGTTTTTAACCCAAAAATATCGCTTATTTTCATGGAAATCCCTGTTTTTCCCAAAAATATCGCTTATTTTCATAGAAATCCCTGTTTTTAACCCAAAAATATCGCTTTTTTCATAGAAATCCCTGTTTTTAACCTTATATATCGCTTATTTTCATGGAAATCCCTGTTTTTCCCCTAAAATATCGCTTATTTTCATGGAAATCCCTGTTTTTAACCCTAAAATATCGCTTATTTTCATAGAAATCCCTTTTTTTTCCCCCTAAAATATCGCTTATTTTCATCGAAATCCCTGTTTTTCCCGTAAAATATCGCTTATTTTCATAGAAATCCCTGTTTTTAACCCAAAAATATCGCTTATTTTCATAGAAATCCCTGTTTTTAACCTTAAATATCGCTTATTTTCATAGAAATCCCTGTTTTTAACCCTAAAATATCGCTTATTTTCATAGAAATCCCTGTTTTTAACCTAAAATATCGCTTATTTTCATCAAAATCCCTTTTTTTCCCCTAAAATATTGCTTATTTTCATGGAAATCCCTGTTTTTTAACCCAAAAATATCGCTTATTTTCATAGAAATCCCTGTTTTTAACCCAAAAATATCGCTTATTTTCATAGAAATCCCTGTTTTTAACCTAAAATATCGCTTATTTTCATAGAAATCCCTCTTTTTAAACCAAAAATATCGCTTATTTTCATAGAAATCCCTGTTTTTAACCCTAAAATATCGCTTATTTTCATAGAAATCCCTGTTTTTAACCCTAAAATATCGCTTATTTTCATAGAAATCCCTGTTTTTAACCCAAAAATATCGCTTATTTTCATAGAAATCCCTGTTTTTAACCTAAAATATCGCTTATTTTCATAGAAATCCCTTTTTTTAACCCAAAAATATCGCTTATTTTCATAGAAATCCCTGTTTTTAACTCAAAAATATCGCTTTTTTCATAGAAATCCCTGTTTTTCCCCATAAATATCGCTTATTTTCATAGAAATCCCTGTTTTTCCCCTAAAATATCGCTTATTTTCATAGAAATCCCTGTTTTTCCCCATAAATATCGCTTATTTTCATGGAAATCCCTGTTTTTCCCCAAAAATATCGCTTATTTTCATGGAAATCCCTGTTTTTAACCTTAAATATCGCTTATTTTCATGGAAATCCCTGTTTTTAACCTTAAATATCGCTTATTTTCATGAAAATCCCTGTTTTAACCCAAAAATATCGCTTATTTTCATAGAAATGCCAGTTTTTCCCCTTAAATATCGCTTATTTTCATCAAAATCCCTGTTTTTAACCCTAAAATAACGCTTATTTTCATAGAAATCCCTGTTTTTAACCTAAAATATCGCTTATTTTCATAGAAATCCCTGTTTTTAACCCAAAAATATCACTTATTTTCATAGAAATCCCTGTTTTTCCCCTTAAATATCGCTTATTTTCATCAAAATCCCTGTGTTTAACCCAAAAATATCGCTAATTTTCATAGAAATCCCCGTTTTTAACCCAATAATATCGCTTATTTTCATCAAAATCCCTGTTATTTCCCCTTAAATATCGCTTATTTTCATCAAAATCCCTGTTTTTAACCCAAAAATATCGCTTATTTTCATAGAAATCCCTGTTTTTTACCCAAAAATATCGCTTATTTTCATAGAAATCCCTGTTTTTCCCCTTAAATATCGCTTATTTTCATAGAAATCCCTGTTTTTAACCCTAAAATATCGCTTATTTTCATAGAAATCACTGTTTTTAACCTTAAATATCGCTTATTTTCATAGAAATCCCATTTTTAATCCAAAAATATCGCTTATTTTCATGGAAATCCCTGTTTTTCCCCTTAAATATCGCTTATTTTCATGGAAATCCCTGTTTTTAACCCTAAAATATCGCTTATTTTCATAGAAATCCCTTTTTTTTCCCCCTAAAATATCGCTTATTTTCATCGAAATCCCTGTTTTTCCCGTAAAATATCGCTTATTTTCATAGAAATCCCTGTTTTTAACCCAAAAATATCGCTTATTTTCATAGAAATCCCTGTTTTTAACCTTAAATATCGCTTATTTTCATAGAAATCCCTGTTTTTAACCCTAAAATATCGCTTATTTTCATAGAAATCCCTGTTTTTAACCTAAAATATCGCTTATTTTCATCAAAATCCCTTTTTTTCCCCTAAAATATTGCTTATTTTCATGGAAATCCCTGTTTTTAACCCAAAAATATCGCTTATTTTCATAGAAATCCCTGTTTTTAACCCAAAAATATCGCTTATTTTCATGGAAATCCCTGTTTTTAACCTAAAATATCGCTTATTTTCATAGAAATCCCTCTTTTTAAACCAAAAATATCGCTTATTTTCATAGAAATCCCTGTTTTTAACCCTAAAATATCGCTTATTTTCATAGAAATCCCTGTTTTTAACCCTAAAATATCGCTTATTTTCATAGAAATCCCTGTTTTTAACCCAAAAATATCACTTATTTTCATGGAAATCCCTGTTTTTAACCTAAAATATCGCTTATTTTCATAGAAATCCCTGTTTTTAACCCAAAAATATCGCTTATTTTCATAGAAATCCCTGTTTTTAACTCAAAAATATCGCTTATTTCATAGAAATCCCTGTTTTTCCCCATAAATATCGCTTATTTTCATAGAAATCCCTGTTTTTCCCCTAAAATATCGCTTATTTTCATGGAAATCCCTGTTTTTCCCCTTAAATATCGCTTATTTTCATGGAAATCCCTGTTTTTCCCCTTAAATATCGCTTATTTTCATAGAAATCCCTGTTTTTAACCTAAAATATCGCTTATTTTCATGGAAATCCCTGTTTTTAACCCAAAAATATCGCTTATTTTCATAGAAATCCCTGTTTTTAACCTTAAATATCGCTTATTTTCATAGAAATCCCTGTTTTTAACCCTAAAATATCGCTTATTTTCATAGAAATCCCTTTTTTTTCCCCCTAAAATATCGCTTATTTTCATCGAAATCCCTGTTTTTCCTGTAAAATATCGCTTATTTTCATAGAAATCCCTGTTTTTAACCCAAAAATATCGCTTATTTTCATAGAAATCCCTGTTTTTCCCCTTAAATATCGCTTATTTTCATCAAAATCCCTGTTTTTCCCGTAAAATATCGCTTATTTTCATAGAAATCCCTGTTTTTAACCCAAAAATATCACTTATTTTCATAGAAATCCCTGTTATAACCCAAAAATATCGCTTATTTTCATCGAAATCCCTGTTTTTCCCCTTAAAATATCGCTTATTTTCATCAAAATCCCTGTTTTTAACCCAAAAATATCGCTTATTTTCATAGAAATCCCTGTTTTTAACCCAAAAATATCGCTTATTTTCATAGAAATCCCTGTTTTTCCCCTAAAATATCGCTTATTTTCATGGAAATCCCTGTTTTTCCCCTAAAATATCGCTTATTTTCATGGAAATCCCTGTTTTTAACCTAAAATATTGCTTATTTTCATCGAAATCCCTGTTTTTCCCCTTAAATATCGCTTATTTTCATGGAAATCCCTGTTTTAAACCCAAAAATATCGCTTATTTTCATGGAAATCCCTGTTTTTCCCCTTAAAATATCGCTTATTTTCATGGAAATCCCTGTTTTTCCCCTTAAATATCGCTTATTTTCATCAAAATCCCTGTTTTTAACCCAAAAATATCGCTTATTTTCATGGAAATCCCTGTTTTTAACCCAAAAATATCGCTTATTTTCTAAGAAATCCCTGTTTTTCCCCTTAAATATCGCTTTTTTTCATCAAAATCCCTGTTTTTCCCCTTAAATATCGCTTATTTTCATAGAAATCCCTGTTTTTAACCCAAAAATATCGCTTATTTTCATAGAAATCCCTGTTTTTAACCCAAAAATATCGCTTATTTTCATAGAAATCCCTGTTTTAACCCAAAAATATCGCTTATTTTCATAGAAATCCCTGTTTTTCCCCTTAAAATATCGCTTATTTTCATAGAAATCCCTGTTTTTAACCCAAAAATATCGCTTATTTTCATAGAAATCCCTGTTTTTAACCTTAAATATCGCTTATTTTCATAGAAATCCCTGTTTTTAACCCAAAAATATCGCTTATTTTCATAGAAATCCCTGTTTTTAACCGAAAAATATCGCTTATTTTCATGGAAATCCCTGTTTTTAACCTAAAATATCGCTTATTTTCATAGAAATCCCTGTTTTTAACCCTAAAATATCGCTTATTTTCATGGAAATCCCTGTTTTTCCCCTTAAATATCGCTTATTTTCATAGAAATCCCTGTTTTTAACCTAAAATATCGCTTATTTTCATAGAAATCCCTGTTTTTAACTCAAAAATATCGCTTATTTTCATGGAAATCCCTGTTTTTAACCCAAAAATATCGCTTATTTTCATAGAAATCCCTGTTTTTTTACCTTAAATATCGCTTATTTTCATGGAAATCCCTGTTTTTAACCCAAAAATATCGCTTATTTTCATAGAAATCCCTGTTTTTAACCAAAAAATATCGCTTATTTTCATAGAAATCCCTGTTTTTCCCCTTAAATATCGCTTATTTTCATCAAAATCCCTGTTTTAACCCAAAAATATCGCTTATTTTCATGGAAATCCCTGTTTTTAACCCAAAAATATCGCTTATTTTCATAGAAATCCCTGTTTTTAACCCAAAAATATCGCTTATTTTCATCAAAATCCCTGTTTTAACCCAAAAATATCGCTTATTTTCATAGAAATCCCTGTTTTAACCCAAAAATATCGCTTATTTTCATAGAAATCCCTGTTTTTCCCCTTAAATATCGCTTATTTTCATCAAAATCCCTGTTTTTAACCCAAAAATATCGCTTATTTTCATAGAAATCCCTGTTTTTAACCCAAAAATATCGCTTATTTTCATGGAAATCCCTGTTTTTAACCCAAAAATATCGCTTATTTTCATGGAAATCCCTGTTTTTAACCTAAAATATCGCTTATTTTCATAGAAATCCCTGTTTTTCCCCTTAAATATCGCTTATTTTCATGGAAATCCCTGTTTTTCCCCTTAAATATCGCTTATTTTCATGGAAATCCCTGTTTTTAACCCAAAAATATCGCTTATTTTCATGGAAATCCCTGTTTTTCCCCTTAAATATCGCTTATTTTCATGGAAATCCCTGTTTTTAACCCAAAAATATCGCTTATTTTCATAGAAATCCCTGTTTTTAACCCAAAAATATCGCTTATTTTCATGAAAATCCCTGTTTTTTCCCCTAAAATATCGCTTATTTTCATAGAAATGCCAGTTTTTCCCCTTAAATATCGCTTATTTTCATCAAAATCCCTGTTTTTAACCCTAAAATAACGCTTATTTTCATAGAAATCCCTGTTTTTCCCCTAAAATATCGCTTATTTTCATAGAAATCCCTGTTTTTAACCCAAAAATATCGCTTATTTTCATAGAAATCCCTGTTTTTCCCCTTAAATATCGCTTATTTTCATCAAAATCCCTGTGTTTAACCCAAAAATATCGCTAATTTTCATAGAAATCCCCGTTTCTAACCCAAAAATATCGCTTATTTTCATCAAAATCCCTGTTATTTCCCCTTAAATATCGCTTATTTTCATCAAAATCCCTGTTTTTAACCCAAAAATATCGCTTATTTTCATCGAAATCCCTGTTTTTAACCCAAAAATATCGCTTATTTTCATAGAAATCCCTGTTTTTCCCCTTAAATATCGCTTATTTTCATAGAAATCCCTGTTTTTAACCCTAAAATATCGCTTATTTTCATAGAAATCCCTGTTTTTAACCTTAAATATCGCTTATTTTCATAGAAATCCCATTTTTAATCCAAAAATATCGCTTATTTTCATGGAAATCCCTGTTTTTCCCCTTAAATATCGCTTATTTTCATGGAAATCCCTGTTTTTTTCCTAAAATATCGCTTATTTTCATGGAAATCCCTGTTTTTCCCCTTAAATATCGCTTATTTTCATAGAAATCCCTGTTTTTAACCTTAAATATCGCTTATTTTCATGGAAATCCCTGTTTTTAACCCAAAAATATCGCTTATTTTCATAGAAATCCCTGTTTTTAACCTTAAATATCGCTTATTTTCATAGAAATCCCTGTTTTTAACCCTAAAATATCGCTTATTTTCATAGAAATCCCTGTATTTCCCCAAAAATATCGCTTATTTTCATAGAAATCCCTGTTTTTAACCTAAAATATCACTTATTTCCATGGAAATCCCTGTTTTTAACCCAAAAATATCGCTTATTTTCATAGAAATCCCAGTTTTTACCCCAAAAATATCGCTTATTTTCATAGAAATCCCTGTTTTTAACCTTAAATATCGCTTATTTTCATCGAAATCCCTGTTTTTAACCCAAAAATATCGCTTATTTTCATAGAAATCTCTGTTTTTCCCCTAAAATATCGCTTATTTTCATAGAAACCGCTGTTTTTAACCCAAAAATATCGCTTTTTTCATAGAAATCCCTGTTTTTAACCTTAAATATCGCTTATTTTCATAGAAATCCCTGTTTTTCCCCTTAAATATCACTTATTTTCATAGAAATTCCTGTTTTTCCCAAAAATATCGCTTATTTTCATCGAAATCCCTGTTTTTAACCCAAAAATATCGCTTATTTTCATAGAAATCCCTGTTTTTCCACTAAAATATCGCTTATTTTCATGGAAATCCCTGTTTTTCCCAAAAATATCGCTTATTTTCATCGAAATCCCTGTTTTTAACCCAAAAATATCGCTTATTTTCATGGAAATCCCTGTTTTTAACCCTAAAATATCGCTTATTTTCATAGAAATCCCTGTTTTTAACCCAAAAATATCGCTTATTTTCATGGAAATCCCTGTTTTTAACCTAAAATATCGCTTATTTTCATAGAAATCCCTGTTTTTAACCTTAAATATCGCTTATTTTCATAGAAATCCCTGTTTTTAACTCAAAAATATCGCTTTTTTCATAGAAATCCCTGTTTTTCCCCATAAATATCGCTTATTTTCATAGAAATCCCTGTTTTTCCCCTAAAATATCGCTTATTTTCATGGAAATCCCTGTTTTTCCCCTTAAATATCGCTTATTTTCATGGAAATCCCTGTTTTTAACCTTAAATATCGCTTATTTTCATGGAAATCCCTGTTTTTAACCCAAAAATATCGCTTATTTTCATGAAAATCCCTGTTTTAACCCAAAAATATCGCTTATTTTCATAGAAATGCCAGTTTTTCCCCTTAAATATCGCTTATTTTCATCAAAATCCCTGTTTTTAACCCTAAAATAACGCTTATTTTCATAGAAATCCCTGTTTTTCCCCTAAAATATCGCTTATTTTCATAGAAATCCCTGTTTTTAACCCAAAAATATCACTTATTTTCATAGAAATCCCTGTTTTTCCCCTTAAATATCGCTTATTTTCATCAAAATCCCTGTGTTTAACCCAAAAATATCGCTAATTTTCATAGAAATCCCCGTTTCTAACCCAAAAATATCGCTTATTTTCATCAAAATCCCTGTTATTTCCCCTTAAATATCGCTTATTTTCATCAAAATCCCTGTTTTTAACCCAAAAATATCGCTTATTTTCATAGAAATCCCTGTTTTTTACCCAAAAATATCGCTTATTTTCATAGAAATCCCTGTTTTTCCCCTTAAATATCGCTTATTTTCATAGAAATCCCTGTTTTTAACCCTAAAATATCGCTTATTTTCATAGAAATCCCTGTTTTTAACATTAAATATCGCTTATTTTCATAGAAATCCCATTTTTAATCCAAAAATATCGCTTATTTTCATGGAAATCCCTGTTTTTCCCCTTAAATATCGCTTATTTTCATGGAAATCCCTGTTTTTTTCCTAAAATATCGCTTATTTTCATGGAAATCCCTGTTTTTCCCCTTAAATATCGCTTATTTTCATAGAAATCCCTGTTTTTAACCTTAAATATCGCTTATTTTCATGGAAATCCCTGTTTTTAACCCAAAAATATCGCTTATTTTCATAGAAATCCCTGTTTTTAACCTTAAATATCGCTTATTTTCATAGAAATCCCTGTTTTTAATCCTAAAATATCGCTTATTTTCATAGAAATCCCTGTTTTTAACCCAAAAATATCGCTTATTTTCATAGAAATCCCTGTTTTTAACCTAAAATATCACTTATTTCCATGGAAATCCCTGTTTTTCTTCTTAAATATCGCTTATTTTCATCAAAATCCCTGTGTTTAACCCAAAAATATCGCTTATTTTCATCGAAATCCCTGTTTTTAACCTTAAATATCGCTTATTTTCATAGAAATCCCTGTTTTTAACCCAAAAATATCGCTTATTTTCATAGAAATCTCTGTTTTTCCCCTAAAATATCGCTTATTTTCATAGAAACCGCTGTTTTTAACCTAAAATATCGCTTTTTTCATAGAAATCCCTGTTTTTAACCTTAAATATCGCTTATTTTCATAGAAATCCCTGTTTTTCCCCTTAAATATCACTTATTTTCATAGAAATCCCTGTTTTTCCACTAAAATATCGCTTATTTTCATAGAAATCCCTGTTTTTAACCCTAAAATATCGCTTATTTTCATGGAAATCCCTGTTTTTCCCCTTAAATATCGCTTATTTTCATAGAAATCCCTGTTTTTAACCTAAAATATCGCTTATTTTCATAGAAATCCCTGTTTTTAACTCAAAAATATCGCTTATTTTCATGGAAATCCCTGTTTTTAACCCAAAAATATCGCTTATTTTCATAGAAATCCCTGTTTTTCCCCTTAAATATCGCTTATTTTCATGGAAATCCCTGTTTTTAACCCAAAAATATCGCTTATTTTCATAGAAATCCCTGTTTTTAACCCAAAAATATCGCTTATTTTCATAGAAATCCCTGTTTTTCCCCTTAAATATCGCTTATTTTCATCAAAATCCCTGTTTTAACCCAAAAATATCGCTTATTTTCATGGAAATCCCTGTTTTTAACCCAAAAATATCGCTTATTTTCATAGAAATCCCTGTTTTTAACCCAAAAATATCGCTTATTTTCATCAAAATCCCTGTTTTAACCCAAAAATATCGCTTATTTTCATAGAAATCCCTGTTTTAACCCAAAAATATCGCTTATTTTCATAGAAATCCCTGTTTTTCCCCTTAAATATCGCTTATTTTCATCAAAATCCCTGTTTTTAACCCAAAAATATCGCTTATTTTCATAGAAATCCCTGTTTTTAACCCAAAAATATCGCTTATTTTCATGGAAATCCCTGTTTTTAACCCAAAAATATCGCTTATTTTCATGGAAATCCCTGTTTTTAACCTAAAATATCGCTTATTTTCATAGAAATCCCTGTTTTTCCCCTTAAATATCGCTTATTTTCATGGAAATCCCTGTTTTTCCCCTTAAATATCGCTTATTTTCATGGAAATCCCTGTTTTTCCCCTTAAATATCGCTTATTTTCATGGAAATCCCTGTTTTTCCCCTTAAATATCGCTTATTTTCATGGAAATCCCTGTTTTTAACCCAAAAATATCGCTTATTTTCATAGAAATCCCTGTTTTTAACCCAAAAATATCGCTTATTTTCATGAAAATCCCTGTTTTTCCCCTAAAATATCGCTTATTTTCATAGAAATGCCAGTTTTTCCCCTTAAATATCGCTTATTTTCATCAAAATCCCTGTTTTTAACCCTAAAATAACGCTTATTTTCATAGAAATCCCTGTTTTTCCCCTAAAATATCGCTTATTTTCATAGAAATCCCTGTTTTTAACCCAAAAATATCGCTTATTTTCATAGAAATCCCTGTTTTTCCCCTTAAATATCGCTTATTTTCATCAAAATCCCTGTGTTTAACCCAAAAATATCGCTAATTTTCATAGAAATCCCCGTTTCTAACCCAAAAATATCGCTTATTTTCATCAAAATCCCTGTTATTTCCCCTTAAATATCGCTTATTTTCATCAAAATCCCTGTTTTTAACCCAAAAATATCGCTTATTTTCATCGAAATCCCTGTTTTTAACCCAAAAATATCGCTTATTTTCATAGAAATCCCTGTTTTTCCCCTTAAATATCGCTTATTTTCATAGAAATCCCTGTTTTTAACCCTAAAATATCGCTTATTTTCATAGAAATCCCTGTTTTTAACCTTAAATATCGCTTATTTTCATAGAAATCCCATTTTTAATCCAAAAATATCGCTTATTTTCATGGAAATCCCTGTTTTTCCCCTTAAATATCGCTTATTTTCATGGAAATCCCTGTTTTTTTCCTAAAATATCGCTTATTTTCATGGAAATCCCTGTTTTTCCCCTTAAATATCGCTTATTTTCATAGAAATCCCTGTTTTTAACCTTAAATATCGCTTATTTTCATGGAAATCCCTGTTTTTAACCCAAAAATATCGCTTATTTTCATAGAAATCCCTGTTTTTAACCTTAAATATCGCTTATTTTCATAGAAATCCCTGTTTTTAACCCTAAAATATCGCTTATTTTCATAGAAATCCCTGTATTTCCCCAAAAATATCGCTTATTTTCATAGAAATCCCTGTTTTTAACCTAAAATATCACTTATTTCCATGGAAATCCCTGTTTTTAACCCAAAAATATCGCTTATTTTCATAGAAATCCCAGTTTTTACCCCAAAAATATCGCTTATTTTCATAGAAATCCCTGTTTTTAACCTTAAATATCGCTTATTTTCATCGAAATCCCTGTTTTTAACCCAAAAATATCGCTTATTTTCATAGAAATCTCTGTTTTTCCCCTAAAATATCGCTTATTTTCATAGAAACCGCTGTTTTTAACCCAAAAATATCGCTTTTTTCATAGAAATCCCTGTTTTTAACCTTAAATATCGCTTATTTTCATAGAAATCCCTGTTTTTCCCCTTAAATATCACTTATTTTCATAGAAATTCCTGTTTTTCCCAAAAATATCGCTTATTTTCATAGAAATCCCTGTTTTTAACCCAAAAATATCGCTTATTTTCATAGAAATCCCTGTTTTTCCACTAAAATATCGCTTATTTTCATGGAAATCCCTGTTTTTCCCAAAAATATCGCTTATTTTCATCGAAATCCCTGTTTTTAACCCAAAAATATCGCTTATTTTCATGGAAATCCCTGTTTTTAACCCAAAAATATCGCTTATTTTCATAGAAATCCCTGTTTTTCCCCTAAAATATCGCTTATTTTCATGGAAATCCCTGTTTTTTACCCTAAAATATCGCTTATTTTCATAGAAATCCCTGTTTTTAACCCAAAAATATCGCTTATTTTCATGGAAATCCCTGTTTTTAACCTAAAATATCGCTTATTTTCATAGAAATCCCTGTTTTTAACCTTAAATATCGCTTATTTTCATAGAAATCCCTGTTTTTAACTCAAAAATATCGCTTTTTTCATAGAAATCCCTGTTTTTCCCCATAAATATCGCTTATTTTCATAGAAATCCCTGTTTTTCCCCTAAAATATCGCTTATTTTCATGGAAATCCCTGTTTTTCCCCTTAAATATCGCTTATTTTCATGGAAATCCCTGTTTTTAACCTTAAATATCGCTTATTTTCATGGAAATCCCTGTTTTTAACCCAAAAATATCGCTTATTTTCATGAAAATCCCTGTTTTAACCCAAAAATATCGCTTATTTTCATAGAAATGCCAGTTTTTCCCCTTAAATATCGCTTATTTTCATCAAAATCCCTGTTTTTAACCCTAAAATAACGCTTATTTTCATAGAAATCCCTGTTTTTCCCCTAAAATATCGCTTATTTTCATAGAAATCCCTGTTTTTAACCCAAAAATATCACTTATTTTCATAGAAATCCCTGTTTTTCCCCTTAAATATCGCTTATTTTCATCAAAATCCCTGTGTTTAACCCAAAAATATCGCTAATTTTCATAGAAATCCCCGTTTCTAACCCAAAAATATCGCTTATTTTCATCAAAATCCCTGTTATTTCCCCTTAAATATCGCTTATTTTCATCAAAATCCCTGTTTTTAACCCAAAAATATCGCTTATTTTCATAGAAATCCCTGTTTTTTACCCAAAAATATCGCTTATTTTCATAGAAATCCCTGTTTTTCCCCTTAAATATCGCTTATTTTCATGGAAATCCCTGTTTTTAACCCTAAAATATCGCTTATTTTCATAGAAATCCCTGTTTTTAACCTTAAATATCGCTTATTTTCATAGAAATCCCTGTTTTTAATCCTAAAATATCGCTTATTTTCATAGAAATCCCTGTTTTTCCCCAAAAATATCGCTTATTTTCATAGAAATCCCTGTTTTTAACCTAAAATATCACTTATTTCCATGGAAATCCCTGTTTTTCTTCTTAAATATCGCTTATTTTCATCAAAATCCCTGTGTTTAACCCAAAAATATCGCTTATTTTCATCGAAATCCCTGTTTTTAACCTTAAATATCGCTTATTTTCATAGAAATCCCTGTTTTTAACCCAAAAATATCGCTTATTTTCATAGAAATCTCTGTTTTTCCCCTAAAATATCGCTTATTTTCATAGAAACCGCTGTTTTTAACCTAAAATATCGCTTTTTTCATAGAAATCCCTGTTTTTAACCTTAAATATCGCTTATTTTCATAGAAATCCCTGTTTTTCCCCTTAAATATCACTTATTTTCATAGAAATCCCTGTTTTTCCACTAAAATATCGCTTATTTTCATAGAAATCCCTGTTTTTAACCCAAAAATATCGCTTATTTTCATGGAAATCCCTGTTTTTCCACTAAAATATCGCTTATTTTCATAGAAATCCCTGTTTTTAACCCAAAAATATCGCTTATTTTCATGGAAATCCCTGTTTTTAACCCAAAAATATTGCTTATTTTCATAGAAATCCCTGTTTTTCCACTAAAATATCGCTTATTTTCATAGAAATCCCTGTTTTTAACCCAAAAATATCGCTTATTTTCATGGAAATCCCTGTTTTTCCCAAAAATATCGCTTATTTTCATAGAAATCCCTGTTTTTAACCCAAAAATATCGCTTATTTTCATGGAAATCCCTGTTTTTAACCCAAAAATATCGCTTATTTTCATAGAAATCCCTGTTTTTCCCCTAAAATATCGCTTATTTTCATGGAAATCCCTGTTTTTAACCCTAAAATATCGCTTATTTTCATAGAAATCCCTGTTTTTAACCCTAAAATATCGCTTATTTTCATAGAAATCCCTGTTTTTAACCTTAAATATCGCTTATTTTCATAGAAATCCCTGTTTTTAACCCAAAAATATCGCTTATTTTCATAGAAATCCGTTTTTAACCTTAAATATCGCTTATTTTCATAGAAATCCCTGTTTTTAACCCTAAAATATCGCTTATTTTCATAGAAATCCCTGTTTTTAACCTAAAATATCGCTTATTTTCATCAAAATCCCTTTTTTTCCCCTAAAATATTGCTTATTTTCATGGAAATCCCTGTTTTTAACCCAAAAATATCGCTTATTTTCATAGAAATCCCTGTTTTTAACTCAAAAATATCGCTTATTTTCATGGAAATCCCTGTTTTTAACCTAAAATATCGCTTATTTTCATAGAAATCCCTCTTTTTAAACCAAAAATATCGCTTATTTTCATAGAAATCCCTGTTTTTAACCCTAAAATATCGCTTATTTTCATAGAAATCCCTGTTTTTAACCCTAAAATATCGCTTATTTTCATAGAAATCCCTGTTTTTTACCCAAAAATATCGCTTAGTTTCATAGAAATCCCTGTTTTTCCCCTAAAATATCGCTTATTTTCATAGAAATCCCTGTTTTTAACCCAAAAATATCGCTTATTTTCATAGAAATCCCTGTTTTTAACTCAAAAATATCGCTTTTTTCATAGAAATCCCTGTTTTTCCCCATAAATATCGCTTATTTTCATAGAAATCCCTGTTTTTCCCCTAAAATATCGCTTATTTTCATGGAAATCCCTGTTTTTCCCCTTAAATATCGCTTATTTTCATGGAAATCCCTGTTTTTAACCTTAAATATCGCTTATTTTCATGGAAATCCCTGTTTTTAACCCAAAAATATCGCTTATTTTCATGAAAATCCCTGTTTTAACCCAAAAATATCGCTTATTTTTATAGAAATGCCAGTTTTTCCCCTTAAATATTGCTTATTTTCATAGAAATCCCTGTTTTTAACCCTAAAATATGCTTATTTTCATAGAAATCCCTGTTTTTAACCTAAAATATCGCTTATTTTCATAGAAATCCCTGTTTTTCCCCTAAAATATCGCTTATTTTCATAGAAATCCCTGTTTTTAACCCAAAAATATCACTTATTTTCATAGAAATCCCTGTTTTTCCCCTTAAATATCGCTTATTTTCATAGAAATCCCTGTTTTTAACCCTAAAATATCGCTTATTTTCATAGAAATCCCTGTTTTTAACCTTAAATATCGCTTATTTTCATAGAAATCCCATTTTTAATCCAAAAATATCGCTTATTTTCATAGAAATCCCTGTTTTTAACCCTAAAATATCGCTTATTTTCATAGAAATCCCTGTTTTTAACCTTAAATATCGCTTATTTTCATAGAAATCCCATTTTTAATCCAAAAATATCGCTTATTTTCATGGAAATCCCTGTTTTTCCCCTTAAATATCGCTTATTTTCATAGAAATCCCTGTATTTCCCCTTAAATATCGCTTATTTTCATAGAAATCCCTGTTTTTAACCTAAAATATCACTTATTTCCATGGAAATCCCTGTTTTTAACCCAAAAATATCGCTTATTTTCATAGAAATCCCTGTTTTTACCCCAAAAATATCGCTTATTTTCATAGAAATCCCTGTTTTTAACCTTAAATATCGCTTATTTTCATCGAAATCCCTGTTTTTAATCCTAAAATATCGCTTATTTTCATAGAAATCTCTGTTTTTCCCCTAAAATATCGCTTATTTTCATAGAAACCGCTGTTTTTAACCCAAAAATATCGCTTTTTTCATAGAAATCCCTGTTTTTAACCTTAAATATCGCTTATTTTCATAGAAATCCCTGTTTTTCCCCTTAAATATCACTTATTTTCATAGAAATTCCTGTTTTTAACCCAAAAATATCGCTTATTTTCATAGAAATCCCTGTTTTTAACCCAAAAATATCGCTTATTTTCATGGAAATCCCTGTTTTTAACCCAAAAATATCGCTTATTTTCATGGAAATCCCTGTTTTTCCCAAAAATATCGCTTATTTTCATAGAAATCCCTGTTTTTAACCCAAAAATATCGCTTATTTTCATGGAAATCCCTGTTTTTAACCCAAAAATATCGCTTATTTTCATAGAAATCCCTGTTTTTCCCCTAAAATATCGCTTATTTTCATGGAAATCCCTGTTTTTAACCCTAAAATATCGCTTATTTTCATAGAAATCCCTGTTTTTAACCCAAAAATATCGCTTATTTTCATGGAAATCCCTGTTTTTAACCTAAAATATCGCTTATTTTCATAGAAATCCCTGTTTTTAACCCAAAAATATCGCTTATTTTCATAGAAATCCCTGTTTTTAACTCAAAAATATCGCTTTTTTCATAGAAATCCCTGTTTTTCCCCATAAATATCGCTTATTTTCATAGAAATCCCTGTTTTTCCCCTAAAATATCGCTTATTTTCATGGAAATCCCTGTTTTTCCCCTAAAATATTGCTTATTTTCATGGAAATCCCTGTTTTTAACCCAAAAATATCGCTTATTTTCATAGAAATCCCTGTTTTTAACTCAAAAATATCGCTTATTTTCATGGAAATCCCTGTTTTTAACCTAAAATATCGCTTATTTTCATAGAAATCCCTCTTTTTAAACCAAAAATATCGCTTATTTTCATAGAAATCCCTGTTTTTAACCCTAAAATATCGCTTATTTTCATAGAAATCCCTGTTTTTAACCCTAAAATATCGCTTATTTTCATAGAAATCCCTGTTTTTTACCCAAAAATATCGCTTAGTTTCATAGAAATCCCTGTTTTTCCCCTAAAATATCGCTTATTTTCATAGAAATCCCTGTTTTTAACCCAAAAATATCGCTTATTTTCATAGAAATCCCTGTTTTTAACTCAAAAATATCGCTTTTTTCATAGAAATCCCTGTTTTTCCCCATAAATATCGCTTATTTTCATAGAAATCCCTGTTTTTCCCCTAAAATATCGCTTATTTTCATGGAAATCCCTGTTTTTCCCCTTAAATATCGCTTATTTTCATGGAAATCCCTGTTTTTAACCTTAAATATCGCTTATTTTCATGGAAATCCCTGTTTTTAACCCAAAAATATCGCTTATTTTCATGAAAATCCCTGTTTTAACCCAAAAATATCGCTTATTTTTATAGAAATGCCAGTTTTTCCCCTTAAATATTGCTTATTTTCATAGAAATCCCTGTTTTTAACCCTAAAATATGCTTATTTTCATAGAAATCCCTGTTTTTAACCTAAAATATCGCTTATTTTCATAGAAATCCCTGTTTTTCCCCTAAAATATCGCTTATTTTCATAGAAATCCCTGTTTTTAACCCAAAAATATCACTTATTTTCATAGAAATCCCTGTTTTTCCCCTTAAATATCGCTTATTTTCATAGAAATCCCTGTTTTTAACCCTAAAATATCGCTTATTTTCATAGAAATCCCTGTTTTTAACCTTAAATATCGCTTATTTTCATAGAAATCCCATTTTTAATCCAAAAATATCGCTTATTTTCATAGAAATCCCTGTTTTTAACCCTAAAATATCGCTTATTTTCATAGAAATCCCTGTTTTTAACCTTAAATATCGCTTATTTTCATAGAAATCCCATTTTTAATCCAAAAATATCGCTTATTTTCATGGAAATCCCTGTTTTTCCCCTTAAATATCGCTTATTTTCATAGAAATCCCTGTATTTCCCCTTAAATATCGCTTATTTTCATAGAAATCCCTGTTTTTAACCTAAAATATCACTTATTTCCATGGAAATCCCTGTTTTTAACCCAAAAATATCGCTTATTTTCATAGAAATCCCTGTTTTTACCCTAAAATATCGCTTATTTTCATAGAAATCCCTGTTTTTAACCTTAAATATCGCTTATTTTCATCGAAATCCCTGTTTTTAACCCAAAAATATCGCTTATTTTCATAGAAATCTCTGTTTTTCCCCTAAAATATCGCTTATTTTCATAGAAACCGCTGTTTTTAACCCAAAAATATCGCTTTTTTCATAGAAATCCCTGTTTTTAACCTTAAATATCGCTTATTTTCATAGAAATCCCTGTTTTTCCCCTTAAATATCACTTATTTTCATAGAAATTCCTGTTTTTAACCCAAAAATATCGCTTATTTTCATAGAAATCCCTGTTTTTAACCCAAAAATATCGCTTATTTTCATGGAAATCCCTGTTTTTAACCCAAAAATATCGCTTATTTTCATGGAAATCCCTGTTTTTCCCAAAAATATCGCTTATTTTCATAGAAATCCCTGTTTTTAACCCAAAAATATCGCTTATTTTCATGGAAATCCCTGTTTTTAACCCAAAAATATCGCTTATTTTCATAGAAATCCCTGTTTTTCCCCTAAAATATCGCTTATTTTCATGGAAATCCCTGTTTTTAACCCTAAAATATCGCTTATTTTCATAGAAATCCCTGTTTTTAACCCAAAAATATCGCTTATTTTCATGGAAATCCCTGTTTTTAACCTAAAATATCGCTTATTTTCATAGAAATCCCTGTTTTTAACCCAAAAATATCGCTTATTTTCATAGAAATCTCTGTTTTTAACTCAAAAATATCGCTTTTTTCATAGAAATCCCTGTTTTTCCCCATAAATATCGCTTATTTTCATAGAAATCCCTGTTTTTCCCCTAAAATATCGCTTATTTTCATGGAAATCCCTGTTTTTCCCCTTAAATATCGCTTATTTTCATGGAAATCCCTGTTTTTAACCTTAAATATCGCTTATTTTCATGGAAATCCCTGTTTTTAACCCAAAAATATCGCTTATTTTCATGAAAATCCCTGTTTTTAACCCTAAAATAACGCTTATTTTCATAGAAATACCTGTTTTTCCCCTAAAATATCGCTTATTTTCATAGAAATCCCTGTTTTTAACCCAAAAATATCGCTTATTTTCATAGAAATCCCTGTTTTTCCCCTAAAATATCGCTTATTTTCATCAAAATCCCTGTGTTTAACCCAAAAATATCGCTAATTTTCATAGAAATCCCCGTTTTTAACCCAAAAATATCGCTTATTTTCATCAAAATCCCTGTTATTTCCCCTTAAATATCGCTTATTTTCATCAAAATCCCTGTTTTTTACCCAAAAATATCGCTTATTTTCATAGAAATCCCTGTTTTTAACCCTAAAATATCGCTTATTTTCATAGAAATCCCTGTTTTTAACATTAAATATCGCTTATTTTCATAGAAATCCCATTTTTAATCCAAAAATATCGCTTATTTTCATGGAAATCCCTGTTTTTCCCCTTAAATATCGCTTATTTTCATGGAAATCCCTGTTTTTTTCCTAAAATATCGCTTATTTTCATGGAAATCCCTGTTTTTCCCCTTAAATATCGCTTATTTTCATAGAAATCCCTGTTTTTCCCCTAAAATATCGCTTATTTTCATGGAAATCCCTGTTTTTAACCCAAAAATATCGCTTATTTTCATAGAAATCCCTGTTTTTAACCTTAAATATCGCTTATTTTCATAGAAATCCCTGTTTTTAACCCTAAAATATCGCTTATTTTCATAGAAATCCCTGTTTTTCCCCAAAAATATCGCTTATTTTCATAGAAATCCCTGTTTTTAACCTAAAATATCACTTATTTCCATGGAAATCCCTGTTTTTCTTCTTAAATATTGCTTATTTTCATGGAAATCCCTGTTTTTAACCCAAAAATATCGCTTATTTTCATGGAAATCCCTGTTTTTCCCCTTAAATATCGCTTATTTTCATCGAAATCCCTGTTTTTAACCCAAAAATATCGCTTATTTTCATAGAAATCTCTGTTTTTCCCCTAAAATATCACTTATTTTCATAGAAACCGCTGTTTTTAACCCAAAAATATCGCTTTTTTCATAGAAATCCCTGTTTTTAACCTTAAATATCGCTTATTTTCATAGAAATCCCTGTTTTTCCCCTTAAATATCACTTATTTTCATAGAAATCCCTGTTTTTCCACTAAAATATCGCTTATTTTCATAGAAATCCCTGTTTTTTACCCAAAAATATCGCTTATTTTCATGGAAATCCCTGTTTTTCCACTAAAATATCGCTTATTTTCATGGAAATCCCTGTTTTTAACCCAAAAATATTGCTTATTTTCATAGAAATCCCTGTTTTTCCACTAAAATATCGCTTATTTTCATCAAAATCCCTGTTTTTAACCCAAAAATATCGCTTATTTTCATGGAAATCCCTGTTTTTCCCAAAAATATCGCTTATTTTCATAGAAATCCCTGTTTTTAACCCAAAAATATCGCTTTTTTCATAGAAATCCCTGTTTTTAACCTTAAATATCGCTTATTTTCATGGAAATCCCTGTTTTTCCCCTAAAATATCGCTTATTTTCATGGAAATCCCTGTTTTTAACCCTAAAATATCGCTTATTTTCATAGAAATCCCTTTTTTTTCCCCCTAAAATATCGCTTATTTTCATCGAAATCCCTGTTTTTCCCGTAAAATATCGCTTATTTTCATAGAAATCCCTGTTTTTAACCCAAAAATATCGCTTATTTTCATAGAAATCCCTGTTTTTAACCTTAAATATCGCTTATTTTCATAGAAATCCCTGTTTTTAACCCTAAAATATCGCTTATTTTCATAGAAATCCCTGTTTTTAACCTAAAATATCGCTTATTTTCATCAAAATCCCTTTTTTTCCCCTAAAATATTGCTTATTTTCATGGAAATCCCTGTTTTTTAACCCAAAAATATCGCTTATTTTCATAGAAATCCCTGTTTTTAACCCAAAAATATCGCTTATTTTCATAGAAATCCCTGTTTTTAACCTAAAATATCGCTTATTTTCATAGAAATCCCTCTTTTTAAACCAAAAATATCGCTTATTTTCATAGAAATCCCTGTTTTTAACCCTAAAATATCGCTTATTTTCATAGAAATCCCTGTTTTTAACCCTAAAATATCGCTTATTTTCATAGAAATCCCTGTTTTTAACCCAAAAATATCGCTTATTTTCATAGAAATCCCTGTTTTTAACCTAAAATATCGCTTATTTTCATAGAAATCCCTTTTTTTAACCCAAAAATATCGCTTATTTTCATAGAAATCCCTGTTTTTAACTCAAAAATATCGCTTTTTTCATAGAAATCCCTGTTTTTCCCCATAAATATCGCTTATTTTCATAGAAATCCCTGTTTTTCCCCTAAAATATCGCTTATTTTCATGGAAATCCCTGTTTTTCCCCAAAAATATCGCTTATTTTCATGGAAATCCCTGTTTTTAACCTTAAATATCGCTTATTTTCATGGAAATCCCTGTTTTTAACCCAAAAATATCGCTTATTTTCATGAAAATCCCTGTTTTAACCCAAAAATATCGCTTATTTTCATAGAAATGCCAGTTTTTCCCCTTAAATATCACTTATTTTCATCAAAATCCCTGTTTTTAACCCTAAAATAACGCTTATTTTCATAGAAATCCCTGTTTTTAACCTAAAATATCGCTTATTTTCATAGAAATCCCTGTTTTTAACCCAAAAATATCACTTATTTTCATAGAAATCCCTGTTTTTCCCCTTAAATATCGCTTATTTTCATCAAAATCCCTGTGTTTAACCCAAAAATATCGCTAATTTTCATAGAAATCCCCGTTTTTAACCCAATAATATCGCTTATTTTCATCAAAATCCCTGTTATTTCCCCTTAAATATCGCTTATTTTCATCAAAATCCCTGTTTTTAACCCAAAAATATCGCTTATTTTCATAGAAATCCCTGTTTTTTACCCAAAAATATCGCTTATTTTCATAGAAATCCCTGTTTTTCCCCTTAAATATCGCTTATTTTCATAGAAATCCCTGTTTTTAACCCTAAAATATCGCTTATTTTCATAGAAATCCCTGTTTTTAACCTTAAATATCGCTTATTTTCATAGAAATCCCATTTTTAATCCAAAAATATCGCTTATTTTCATGGAAATCCCTGTTTTTCCCCTTAAATATCGCTTATTTTCATGGAAATCCTTGTTTTTAACCCTAAAATATCGCTTATTTTCATAGAAATCCCTTTTTTTTCCCCCTAAAATATCGCTTATTTTCATCGAAATCCCTGTTTTTCCCGTAAAATATCGCTTATTTTCATAGAAATCCCTGTTTTTAACCCAAAAATATCGCTTATTTTCATAGAAATCCCTGTTTTTAACCTTAAATATCGCTTATTTTCATAGAAATCCCTGTTTTTAACCCTAAAATATCGCTTATTTTCATAGAAATCCCTGTTTTTAACCTAAAATATCGCTTATTTTCATCAAAATCCCTTTTTTTCCCCTAAAATATTGCTTATTTTCATGGAAATCCCTGTTTTTAACCCAAAAATATCGCTTATTTTCATAGAAATCCCTGTTTTTAACCCAAAAATATCGCTTATTTTCATGGAAATCCCTGTTTTTAACCTAAAATATCGCTTATTTTCATAGAAATCCCTCTTTTTAAACCAAAAATATCGCTTATTTTCATAGAAATCCCTGTTTTTAACCCTAAAATATCGCTTATTTTCATAGAAATCCCTGTTTTTAACCCTAAAATATCGCTTATTTTCATAGAAATCCCTGTTTTTAACCCAAAAATATCACTTATTTTCATGGAAATCCCTGTTTTTAACCTAAAATATCGCTTATTTTCATAGAAATCCCTGTTTTTAACCCAAAAATATCGCTTATTTTCATAGAAATCCCTGTTTTTAACTCAAAAATATCGCTTATTTCATAGAAATCCCTGTTTTTCCCCATAAATATCGCTTATTTTCATAGAAATCCCTGTTTTTCCCCTAAAATATCGCTTATTTTCATGGAAATCCCTGTTTTTCCCCTTAAATATCGCTTATTTTCATGGAAATCCCTGTTTTTCCCCTTAAATATCGCTTATTTTCATAGAAATCCCTGTTTTTAACCTTAAATATCGCTTATTTTCATGGAAATCCCTGTTTTTAACCCAAAAATATCGCTTATTTTCATAGAAATCCCTGTTTTTAACCTTAAATATCGCTTATTTTCATAGAAATCCCTGTTTTTAACCCTAAAATATCGCTTATTTTCATAGAAATCCCTTTTTTTTCCCCCTAAAATATCGCTTATTTTCATCGAAATCCCTGTTTTTCCTGTAAAATATCGCTTATTTTCATAGAAATCCCTGTTTTTAACCCAAAAATATCGCTTATTTTCATAGAAATCCCTGTTTTTCCCCTTAAATATCGCTTATTTTCATCAAAATCCCTGTTTTTCCCCTAAAATATCGCTTATTTTCATAGAAATCCCTGTTTTTAACCCAAAAATATCGCTTATTTTCATAGAAATCCCTGTTTTTAACCCAAAAATATCACTTATTTTCATAGAAATCCCTGTTATAACCCAAAAATATCGCTTATTTTCATCGAAATCCCTGTTTTTCCCCTTAAAATATCGCTTATTTTCATCAAAATCCCTGTTTTTAACCCAAAAATATCGCTTATTTTCATAGAAATCCCTGTTTTTAACCCAAAAATATCGCTTATTTTCATAGAAATCCCTGTTTTTCCCCTAAAATATCGCTTATTTTCATGGAAATCCCTGTTTTTCCCCAAAAATATCGCTTATTTTCATGGAAATCCCTGTTTTTAACCTAAAATATTGCTTATTTTCATCGAAATCCCTGTTTTTCCCCTTAAATATCGCTTATTTTCATGGAAATCCCTGTTTTTAACCCAAAAATATCGCTTATTTTCATGGAAATCCCTGTTTTTCCCCTTAAAATATCGCTTATTTTCATGGAAATCCCTGTTTTTCCCCTTAAATATCGCTTATTTTCATGGAAATCCCTGTTTTTAACCCAAAAATATCACTTATTTTCATAGAAATCCCTGTTTTTCCCCTTAAATATCGCTTATTTTCATCAAAATCCCTGTTTTTAACCCAAAAATATCGCTTATTTTCATGGAAATCCCTGTTTTTAACCCAAAAATATCGCTTATTTTCTAAGAAATCCCTGTTTTTCCCCTTAAATATCGCTTTTTTTCATCAAAATCCCTGTTTTTCCCCTTAAATATCGCTTATTTTCATAGAAATCCCTGTTTTTAACCCAAAAATATCGCTTATTTTCATAGAAATGCCAGTTTTTAACCCAAAAATATCGCTTATTTTCATAGAAATCCCTGTTTTAACCCAAAAATATCACTTATTTTCATAGAAATCCCTGTTTTTCCCCTTAAAATATCGCTTATTTTCATAGAAATCCCTGTTTTTAACCCAAAAATATCGCTTATTTTCATAGAAATCCCTGTTTTTAACCTTAAATATCGCTTATTTTCATAGAAATCCCTGTTTTTAACCCAAAAATATCGCTGATTTTCATAGAAATCCCTGTTTTTCCCCTTAAATATCGCTTATTTTCATCAAAATCCCTGTTTTTAACCTTAAATATCGCTTATTTTCATAGAAATCCCTGTTTTTAACCCTAAAATATCGCTTATTTTCATGGAAATCCCTGTTTTTCCCCTTAAATATCGCTTATTTTCATAGAAATCCCTGTTTTTAACCTAAAATATCGCTTATTTTCATAGAAATCCCTGTTTTTAACCTTAAATATCGCTTATTTTCATGGAAATCCCTGTTTTTAACCCAAAAATATCGCTTATTTTCATAGAAATCCCTGTTTTTCCCCTTAAATATCGCTTATTTTCATGGAAATCCCTGTTTTTAACCCAAAAATATCGCTTATTTTCATAGAAATCCCTGTTTTTAACCCAAAAATATCGCTTATTTTCATAGAAATCCCTGTTTTTCCCCTTAAATATCGCTTATTTTCATCAAAATCCCTGTTTTAACCCAAAAATATCGCTTATTTTCATAGAAATCCCTGTTTTTAACCCAAAAATATCGCTTATTTTCATAGAAATCCCTGTTTTTAACCCAAAAATATCGCTTATTTTCATCAAAATCCCTGTTTTAACCCAAAAATATCGCTTATTTTCATAGAAATCCCTGTTTTAACCCAAAAATATCGCTTATTTTCATAGAAATCCCTGTTTTTCCCCTTAAATATCGCTTATTTTCATCAAAATCCCTGTTTTTAACCCAAAAATATCGCTTATTTTCATAGAAATCCCTGTTTTTAACCCAAAAATATCGCTTATTTTCATGGAAATCCCTGTTTTTAACCTAAAATATCGCTTATTTTCATAGAAATCCCTGTTTTTCCCCTTAAATATCGCTTATTTTCATGGAAATCCCTGTTTTTCCCCTTAAATATCGCTTATTTTCATGGAAATCCCTGTTTTTAACCCAAAAATATCGCTTATTTTCATGGAAATCCCTGTTTTTCCCCTTAAATATCGCTTATTTTCATGGAAATCCCTGTTTTTAACCCAAAAATATCGCTTATTTTCATAGAAATCCCTGTTTTTAACCCAAAAATATCGCTTATTTTCATGAAAATCCCTGTTTTTCCCCTAAAATATCGCTTATTTTCATAGAAATGCCAGTTTTTCCCCTAAAATATCGCTTATTTTCATCAAAATCCCTGTTTTTAACCCTAAAATAACGCTTATTTTCATAGAAATCCCTGTTTTTAACCCTAAAATATCGCTTATTTTCATAGAAATCCCTGTTTTTAACCTAAAATATCGCTTATTTTCATCAAAATCCCTTTTTTTCCCCTAAAATATTGCTTATTTTCATGGAAATCCCTGTTTTTTAACCCAAAAATATCGCTTATTTTCATAGAAATCCCTGTTTTTAACCCAAAAATATCGCTTATTTTCATAGAAATCCCTGTTTTTAACCTAAAATATCGCTTATTTTCATAGAAATCCCTCTTTTTAAACCAAAAATATCGCTTATTTTCATAGAAATCCCTGTTTTTAACCCTAAAATATCGCTTATTTTCATAGAAATCCCTGTTTTTAACCCTAAAATATCGCTTATTTTCATAGAAATCCCTGTTTTTAACCCAAAAATATCGCTTATTTTCATAGAAATCCCTGTTTTTAACCTAAAATATCGCTTATTTTCATAGAAATCCCTTTTTTTAACCCAAAAATATCGCTTATTTTCATAGAAATCCCTGTTTTTAACTCAAAAATATCGCTTTTTTCATAGAAATCCCTGTTTTTCCCCATAAATATCGCTTATTTTCATAGAAATCCCTGTTTTTCCCCTAAAATATCGCTTATTTTCATGGAAATCCCTGTTTTTCCCCAAAAATATCGCTTATTTTCATGGAAATCCCTGTTTTTAACCTTAAATATCGCTTATTTTCATGGAAATCCCTGTTTTTAACCCAAAAATATCGCTTATTTTCATGAAAATCCCTGTTTTAACCCAAAAATATCGCTTATTTTCATAGAAATGCCAGTTTTTCCCCTTAAATATCACTTATTTTCATCAAAATCCCTGTTTTTAACCCTAAAATAACGCTTATTTTCATAGAAATCCCTTTTTTTTCCCCCTAAAATATCGCTTATTTTCATCGAAATCCCTGTTTTTCCTGTAAAATATCGCTTATTTTCATAGAAATCCCTGTTTTTAACCCAAAAATATCGCTTATTTTCATAGAAATCCCTGTTTTTCCCCTTAAATATCGCTTATTTTCATCAAAATCCCTGTTTTTCCCCTAAAATATCGCTTATTTTCATAGAAATCCCTGTTTTTAACCCAAAAATATCGCTTATTTTCATAGAAATCCCTGTTTTTAACCCAAAAATATCACTTATTTTCATAGAAATCCCTGTTATAACCCAAAAATATCGCTTATTTTCATCGAAATCCCTGTTTTTCCCCTTAAAATATCGCTTATTTTCATCAAAATCCCTGTTTTTAACCCAAAAATATCGCTTATTTTCATAGAAATCCCTGTTTTTAACCCAAAAATATCGCTTATTTTCATAGAAATCCCTGTTTTTCCCCTAAAATATCGCTTATTTTCATGGAAATCCCTGTTTTTCCCCAAAAATATCGCTTATTTTCATGGAAATCCCTGTTTTTAACCTAAAATATTGCTTATTTTCATCGAAATCCCTGTTTTTCCCCTTAAATATCGCTTATTTTCATGGAAATCCCTGTTTTTAACCCAAAAATATCGCTTATTTTCATGGAAATCCCTGTTTTTCCCCTTAAAATATCGCTTATTTTCATGGAAATCCCTGTTTTTCCCCTTAAATATCGCTTATTTTCATGGAAATCCCTGTTTTTAACCCAAAAATATCACTTATTTTCATAGAAATCCCTGTTTTTCCCCTTAAATATCGCTTATTTTCATCAAAATCCCTGTTTTTAACCCAAAAATATCGCTTATTTTCATGGAAATCCCTGTTTTTAACCCAAAAATATCGCTTATTTTCTAAGAAATCCCTGTTTTTCCCCTTAAATATCGCTTTTTTTCATCAAAATCCCTGTTTTTCCCCTTAAATATCGCTTATTTTCATAGAAATCCCTGTTTTTAACCCAAAAATATCGCTTATTTTCATAGAAATCCCTGTTTTTAACCCAAAAATATCGCTTATTTTCATAGAAATCCCTGTTTTAACCCAAAAATATCACTTATTTTCATAGAAATCCCTGTTTTTCCCCTTAAAATATCGCTTATTTTCATAGAAATCCCTGTTTTTAACCCAAAAATATCGCTTATTTTCATAGAAATCCCTGTTTTTAACCTTAAATATCGCTTATTTTCATAGAAATCCCTGTTTTTAACCCAAAAATATCGCTGATTTTCATAGAAATCCCTGTTTTTCCCCTTAAATATCGCTTATTTTCATCAAAATCCCTGTTTTTAACCTTAAATATCGCTTATTTTCATAGAAATCCCTGTTTTTAACCCTAAAATATCGCTTATTTTCATGGAAATCCCTGTTTTTCCCCTTAAATATCGCTTATTTTCATAGAAATCCCTGTTTTTAACCTAAAATATCGCTTATTTTCATAGAAATCCCTGTTTTTAACCTTAAATATCGCTTATTTTCATGGAAATCCCTGTTTTTAACCCAAAAATATCGCTTATTTTCATAGAAATCCCTGTTTTTCCCCTTAAATATCGCTTATTTTCATGGAAATCCCTGTTTTTAACCCAAAAATATCGCTTATTTTCATAGAAATCCCTGTTTTTAACCCAAAAATATCGCTTATTTTCATAGAAATCCCTGTTTTTCCCCTTAAATATCGCTTATTTTCATCAAAATCCCTGTTTTAACCCAAAAATATCGCTTATTTTCATAGAAATCCCTGTTTTTAACCCAAAAATATCGCTTATTTTCATAGAAATCCCTGTTTTTAACCCAAAAATATCGCTTATTTTCATCAAAATCCCTGTTTTAACCCAAAAATATCGCTTATTTTCATAGAAATCCCTGTTTTAACCCAAAAATATCGCTTATTTTCATAGAAATCCCTGTTTTTCCCCTTAAATATCGCTTATTTTCATCAAAATCCCTGTTTTTAACCCAAAAATATCGCTTATTTTCATAGAAATCCCTGTTTTTAACCCAAAAATATCGCTTATTTTCATGGAAATCCCTGTTTTTAACCTAAAATATCGCTTATTTTCATAGAAATCCCTGTTTTTCCCCTTAAATATCGCTTATTTTCATGGAAATCCCTGTTTTTTCCCCTTAAATATCGCTTATTTTCATGGAAATCCCTGTTTTTAACCCAAAAATATCGCTTATTTTCATGGAAATCCCTGTTTTTCCCCTTAAATATCGCTTATTTTCATGGAAATCCCTGTTTTTAACCCAAAAATATCGCTTATTTTCATAGAAATCCCTGTTTTTAACCCAAAAATATCGCTTATTTTCATGAAAATCCCTGTTTTTCCCCTAAAATATCGCTTATTTTCATAGAAATGCCAGTTTTTTCCCCTAAAATATCGCTTATTTTCATCAAAATCCCTGTTTTTAACCCTAAAATAACGCTTATTTTCATAGAAATCCCTGTTTTTCCCCTAAAATATCGCTTATTTTCATAGAAATCCCTGTTTTTAACCCAAAAATATCGCTTATTTTCATAGAAATCCCTGTTTTTCCCCTTAAATATCGCTTATTTTCATCAAAATCCCTGTGTTTAACCCAAAAATATCGCTAATTTTCATAGAAATCCCCGTTTCTAACCCAAAAATATCGCTTATTTTCATCAAAATCCCTGTTATTTCCCCTTAAATATCGCTTATTTTCATCAAAATCCCTGTTTTTAACCCAAAAATATCGCTTATTTTCATAGAAATCCCTGTTTTTTACCCAAAAATATCGCTTATTTTCATAGAAATCCCTGTTTTTCCCCTTAAATATCGCTTATTTTCATAGAAATCCCTGTTTTTAACCCTAAAATATCGCTTATTTTCATAGAAATCCCTGTTTTTAACCTTAAATATCGCTTATTTTCATAGAAATCCCATTTTTAATCCAAAAATATCGCTTATTTTCATGGAAATCCCTGTTTTTCCCCTTAAATATCGCTTATTTTCATGGAAATCCCTGTTTTTTTCCTAAAATATCGCTTATTTTCATGGAAATCCCTGTTTTTCCCCTTAAATATCGCTTATTTTCATAGAAATCCCTGTTTTTAACCTTAAATATCGCTTATTTTCATGGAAATCCCTGTTTTTAACCCAAAAATATCGCTTATTTTCATAGAAATCCCTGTTTTTAACCTTAAATATCGCTTATTTTCATAGAAATCCCTGTTTTTAACCCTAAAATATCGCTTATTTTCATAGAAATCCCTGTATTTCCCCAAAAATATCGCTTATTTTCATAGAAATCCCTGTTTTTAACCTAAAATATCACTTATTTCCATGGAAATCCCTGTTTTTAACCCAAAAATATCGCTTATTTTCATAGAAATCCCAGTTTTTACCCCAAAAATATCGCTTATTTTCATAGAAATCCCTGTTTTTAACCTTAAATATCGCTTATTTTCATCGAAATCCCTGTTTTTAACCCAAAAATATCGCTTATTTTCATAGAAATCTCTGTTTTTCCCCTAAAATATCGCTTATTTTCATAGAAACCGCTGTTTTTAACCCAAAAATATCGCTTTTTTCATAGAAATCCCTGTTTTTAACCTTAAATATCGCTTATTTTCATAGAAATCCCTGTTTTTCCCCTTAAATATCACTTATTTTCATAGAAATTCCTGTTTTTTCCCAAAAATATCGCTTATTTTCATAGAAATCCCTGTTTTTAACCCAAAAATATCGCTTATTTTCATAGAAATCCCTGTTTTTAACCCAAAAATATCGCTTATTTTCATGGAAATCCCTGTTTTTCCCAAAAATATCGCTTATTTTCATAGAAATCCCTGTTTTTAACACAAAAATATCGCTTATTTTCATGGAAATCCCTGTTTTTAACCCAAAAATATCGCTTATTTTCATAGAAATCCCTGTTTTTCCCCTAAAATATCGCTTATTTTCATGGAAATCCCTGTTTTTAACCCTAAAATATCGCTTATTTTCATAGAAATCCCTGTTTTTAACCCAAAAATATCGCTTATTTTCATGGAAATCCCTGTTTTTAACCTAAAATATCGCTTATTTTCATAGAAATCCCTGTTTTTAACCTTAAATATCGCTTATTTTCATAGAAATCCCTGTTTTTAACTCAAAAATATCGCTTTTTTCATAGAAATCCCTGTTTTTCCCCATAAATATCGCTTATTTTCATAGAAATCCCTGTTTTTCCCCTAAAATATCGCTTATTTTCATGGAAATCCCTGTTTTTTCCCCTTAAATATCGCTTATTTTCATGGAAATCCCTGTTTTTAACCTTAAATATCGCTTATTTTCATGGAAATCCCTGTTTTTAACCCAAAAATATCGCTTATTTTCATGAAAATCCCTGTTTTAACCCAAAAATATCGCTTATTTTCATAGAAATGCCAGTTTTTCCCCTTAAATATCGCTTATTTTCATCAAAATCCCTGTTTTTAACCCTAAAATAACGCTTATTTTCATAGAAATCCCTGTTTTTCCCCTAAAATATCGCTTATTTTCATAGAAATCCCTGTTTTTAACCCAAAAATATCACTTATTTTCATAGAAATCCCTGTTTTTTCCCCTTAAATATCGCTTATTTTCATCAAAATCCCTGTGTTTAACCCAAAAATATCGCTAATTTTCATAGAAATCCCCGTTTCTAACCCAAAAATATCGCTTATTTTCATCAAAATCCCTGTTATTTCCCCTTAAATATCGCTTATTTTCATCAAAATCCCTGTTTTTAACCCAAAAATATCGCTTATTTTCATAGAAATCCCTGTTTTTTACCCAAAAATATCGCTTATTTTCATAGAAATCCCTGTTTTTCCCCTTAAATATCGCTTATTTTCATAGAAATCCCTGTTTTTAACCCTAAAATATCGCTTATTTTCATAGAAATCCCTGTTTTTAACATTAAATATCGCTTATTTTCATAGAAATCCCATTTTTAATCCAAAAATATCGCTTATTTTCATGGAAATCCCTGTTTTTTCCCCTTAAATATCGCTTATTTTCATGGAAATCCCTGTTTTTTTCCTAAAATATCGCTTATTTTCATGGAAATCCCTGTTTTTCCCCTTAAATATCGCTTATTTTCATAGAAATCCCTGTTTTTAACCTTAAATATCGCTTATTTTCATGGAAATCCCTGTTTTTAACCCAAAAATATCGCTTATTTTCATAGAAATCCCTGTTTTTAACCTTAAATATCGCTTATTTTCATAGAAATCCCTGTTTTTAATCCTAAAATATCGCTTATTTTCATAGAAATCCCTGTTTTTCCCCAAAAATATCGCTTATTTTCATAGAAATCCCTGTTTTTAACCTAAAATATCACTTATTTCCATGGAAATCCCTGTTTTTCTTCTTAAATATCGCTTATTTTCATCAAAATCCCTGTGTTTAACCCAAAAATATCGCTTATTTTCATCGAAATCCCTGTTTTTAACCTTAAATATCGCTTATTTTCTAAGAAATCCCTGTTTTTAACCCAAAAATATCGCTTATTTTCATAGAAATCTCTGTTTTTCCCCAAAAATATCGCTTATTTTCATAGAAACCGCTGTTTTTAACCTAAAATATCGCTTTTTTCATAGAAATCCCTGTTTTTAACCCAAAATATCGCTTATTTTCATAGAAATCCCTGTTTTTCCCCTTAAATATCACTTATTTTCATAGAAATCCCTGTTCTTCCACTAAAATATCGCTTATTTTCATAGAAATCCCTGTTTTTAACCCAAAAATATCGCTTATTTTCATGGAAATCCCTGTTTTTCCACTAAAATATCGCTTATTTTCATAGAAATCCCTGTTTTTAACCCAAAAATATCGCTTATTTTCATGGAAATCCCTGTTTTTAACCCAAAAATATTGCTTATTTTCATAGAAATCCCTGTTTTTCCACTAAAATATCGCTTATTTTCATAGAAATCCCTGTTTTTAACCCAAAAATATCGCTTATTTTCATGGAAATCCCTGTTTTTCCCAAAAATATCGCTTATTTTCATAGAAATCCCTGTTTTTAACCCAAAAATATCGCTTATTTTCATGGAAATCCCTGTTTTTAACCCAAAAATATCGCTTATTTTCATAGAAATCCCTGTTTTTCCCCTAAAATATCGCTTATTTTCATGGAAATCCCTGTTTTTAACCCTAAAATATCGCTTATTTTCATAGAAATCCCTTTTTTTTCCCCCTAAAATATCGCTTATTTTCATCGAAATCCCTGTTTTTCCCGTAAAATATCGCTTATTTTCATAGAAATCCCTGTTTTTAACCCAAAAATATCGCTTATTTTCATAGAAATCCCTGTTTTTAACCTTAAATATCGCTTATTTTCATAGAAATCCCTGTTTTTAACCCTAAAATATCGCTTATTTTCATAGAAATCCCTGTTTTTAACCTAAAATATCGCTTATTTTCATCAAAATCCCTATTTTTCCCCTAAAATATTGCTTATTTTCATGGAAATCCCTGTTTTTAACCCAAAAATATCGCTTATTTTCATAGAAATCCCTGTTTTTAACTCAAAAATATCGCTTATTTTCATGGAAATCCCTGTTTTTAACCTAAAATATCGCTTATTTTCATAGAAATCCCTGTTTTTAAACCAAAAATATCGCTTATTTTCATAGAAATCCCTGTTTTTAACCCTAAAATATCGCTTATTTTCATAGAAATCCCTGTTTTTAACCCTAAAATATCGCTTATTTTCATAGAAATCCCTGTTTTTTACCCAAAAATATCGCTTAGTTTCATAGAAATCCCTGTTTTTCCCCTAAAATATCGCTTATTTTCATAGAAATCCCTGTTTTTAACCCAAAAATATCGCTTATTTTCATAGAAATCCCTGTTTTTAACTCAAAAATATCGCTTATTTTCATAGAAATCCCTGTTTTTCCCCATAAATATCGCTTATTTTCATAGAAATCCCTGTTTTTCCCCTAAAATATCGCTTATTTTCATGGAAATCCCTGTTTTTCCCCTTAAATATCGCTTATTTTCATGGAAATCCCTGTTTTTAACCTTAAATATCGCTTATTTTCATGGAAATCCCTGTTTTTAACCCAAAAATATCGCTTATTTTCATGAAAATCCCTGTTTTAACCCAAAAATATCGCTTATTTTTATAGAAATGCCAGTTTTTCCCCTTAAATATCGCTTATTTTCATAGAAATCCCTGTTTTTAACCTAAAATATCGCTTATTTTCATCAAAATCCCTGTTTTTAACCCAAAAATATCGCTTATTTTCATAGAAATCCCTGTTTTTTACCCAAAAATATCACTTATTTTCATAGAAATCCCTGTTTTTCCCCTTAAATATCGCTTATTTTCATAGAAATCCCTGTTTTTAACCCTAAAATATCGCTTATTTTCATAGAAATCCCTGTTTTTAACCTTAAATATCGCTTATTTTCATAGAAATCCCATTTTTAATCCAAAAATATCGCTTATTTTCATAGAAATCCCTGTTTTTAACCCTAAAATATCGCTTATTTTCATAGAAATCCCTGTTTTTAACCTTAAATATCGCTTATTTTCATAGAAATCCCATTTTTAATCCAAAAATATCGCTTATTTTCATGGAAATCCCTGTTTTTCCCCTTAAATATCGCTTATTTTCATGGAAATCCCTGTTTTTTTCCTAAAATATCGCTTATTTTCATGGAAATCCCTGTTTTTCCCCTTAAATATCGCTTATTTTCATAGAAATCCCTGTTTTTAACCTTAAATATCGCTTATTTTCATGGAAATCCCTGTTTTTAACCCAAAAATATCGCTTATTTTCATAGAAATCCCTGTTTTTAACCTTAAATATCGCTTATTTTCATAGAAATCCCTGTTTTTAACCCTAAAATATCGCTTATTTTCATAGAAATCCCTGTATTTCCCCAAAAATATCGCTTATTTTCATAGAAATCCCTGTTTTTAACCTAAAATATCACTTATTTCCATGGAAATCCCTGTTTTTAACCCAAAAATATCGCTTATTTTCATAGAAATCCCTGTTTTTACCCCAAAAATATCGCTTATTTTCATAGAAATCCCTGTTTTTAACCTTAAATATCGCTTATTTTCATCGAAATCCCTGTTTTTAACCCAAAAATATCGCTTATTTTCATAGAAATCTCTGTTTTTCCCCTAAAATATCGCTTATTTTCATAGAAACTGCTGTTTTTAACCCAAAAATATCGCTTTTTTCATAGAAATCCCTGTTTTTAACCTTAAATATCGCTTATTTTCATAGAAATCCCTGTTTTTTCCCCTTAAATATCACTTATTTTCATAGAAATTCCTGTTTTTCCCAAAAATATCGCTTATTTTCATAGAAATCCCTGTTTTTAACCCAAAAATATCGCTTATTTTCATGGAAATCCCTGTTTTTAACCCAAAAATATCGCTTATTTTCATGGAAATCCCTGTTTTTCCCAAAAATATCGCTTATTTTCATAGAAATCCCTGTTTTTAACCCAAAAATATCGCTTATTTTCATGGAAATCCCTGTTTTTAACCCAAAAATATCGCTTATTTTCATAGAAATCCCTGTTTTTCCCCTAAAATATCGCTTATTTTCATGGAAATCCCTGTTTTTAACCCTAAAATATCGCTTATTTTCATAGAAATCCCTGTTTTTAACCCAAAAATATCGCTTATTTTCATGGAAATCCCTGTTTTTAACCTAAAATATCGCTTATTTTCATAGAAATCCCTGTTTTTAACCTTAAATATCGCTTATTTTCATAGAAATCCCTGTTTTTAACTCAAAAATATCGCTTTTTTCATAGAAATCCCTGTTTTTCCCCATAAATATCGCTTATTTTCATGGAAATCCCTGTTTTTCCCCTTAAATATCGCTTATTTTCATGGAAATCCCTGTTTTTAACCTTAAATATCGCTTATTTTCATGGAAATCCCTGTTTTTAACCCAAAAATATCGCTTATTTTCATGAAAATCCCTGTTTTAACCCAAAAATATCGCTTATTTTCATAGAAATGCCAGTTTTTCCCCTTAAATATCGCTTATTTTCATCAAAATCCCTGTTTTTAACCCTAAAATAACGCTTATTTTCATAGAAATCCCTGTTTTTCCCCTAAAATATCGCTTATTTTCATAGAAATCCCTGTTTTTAACCCAAAAATATCACTTATTTTCATAGAAATCCCTGTTTTTCCCCTTAAATATCGCTTATTTTCATCAACATCTCTGTGTTTAACCCAAAAATATCGCTAATTTTCATAGAAATCCCCGTTTCTAACCCAAAAATATCGCTTATTTTCATCAAAATCCCTGTTATTTCCCCTTAAATATCGCTTATTTTCATCAAAATCCCTGTTTTTAACCCAAAAATATCGCTTATTTTCATAGAAATCCCTGTTTTTTACCCAAAAATATCGCTTATTTTCATAGAAATCCCTGTTTTTCCCCTTAAATATCGCTTATTTTCATAGAAATCCCTGTTTTTAACCCTAAAATATCGCTTATTTTCATAGAAATCCCTGTTTTTAACCTTAAATATCGCTTATTTTCATAGAAATCCCATTTTTAATCCAAAAATATCGCTTATTTTCATGGAAATCCCTGTTTTTCCCCTTAAATATCGCTTATTTTCATGGAAATCCCTGTTTTTTTCCTAAAATATCGCTTATTTTCATGGAAATCCCTGTTTTTCCCCTTAAATATCGCTTATTTTCATAGAAATCCCTGTTTTTAACCTTAAATATCGCTTATTTTCATGGAAATCCCTGTTTTTAACCCTAAAATATCGCTTATTTTCATAGAAATCCCTGTTTTTAACCTTAAATATCGCTTATTTTCATAGAAATCCCTGTTTTTAACCCTAAAATATCGCTTATTTTCATAGAAATCCCTGTTTTTAACCCAAAAATATCGCTTATTTTCATAGAAATCCCTGTATTTCCCCAAAAATATCGCTTATTTTCATAGAAATCCCTGTTTTTAACCTAAAATATCACTTATTTCCATGGAAATCCCTGTTTTTAACCCAAAAATATCGCTTATTTTCATAGAAATCCCTGTTTTTACCCCAAAAATATCGCTTATTTTCATAGAAATCCCTGTTTTTAACCTTAAATATCGCTTATTTTCATCGAAATCCCTGTTTTTAACCCAAAAATATCGCTTATTTTCATAGAAATCTCTGTTTTTCCCCTAAAATATCGCTTATTTTCATAGAAACCGCTGTTTTTAACCCAAAAATATCGCTTTTTTCATAGAAATCCCTGTTTTTAACCTTAAATATCGCTTATTTTCATAGAAATCCCTGTTTTTCCCCTTAAATATCACTTATTTTCATAGAAATCCCTGTTTTTAACCCAAAAATATCGCTTATTTTCATGGAAATCCCTGTTTTTAACCCAAAAATATCGCTTATTTTCATGGAAATCCCTGTTTTTCCCAAAAATATCGCTTATTTTCATAGAAATCCCTGTTTTTAACCCAAAAATATCGCTTATTTTCATGGAAATCCCTGTTTTTAACCCTAAAATATCGCTTATTTTCATAGAAATCCCTGTTTTTCCCCTAAAATATCGCTTATTTTCATGGAAATCCCTGTTTTTAACCCTAAAATATCGCTTATTTTCATAGAAATCCCTGTTTTTAACCCAAAAATATCGCTTATTTTCATGGAAATCCCTGTTTTTAACCTAAAATATCGCTTATTTTCATAGAAATCCCTGTTTTTAACCTTAAATATCGCTTATTTTCATAGAAATCCCTGTTTTTAACTCAAAAATATCGCTTTTTTCATAGAAATCCCTGTTTTTAACCCAAAAATATCGCTTATTTTCATAGAAATCCCTGTTTTTCCCCTAAAATATCGCTTATTTTCATGGAAATCCCTGTTTTTCCCCTTAAATATCGCTTATTTTCATGGAAATCCCTGTTTTTAACCTTAAATATCGCTTATTTTCATGGAAATCCCTGTTTTTAACCCAAAAATATCGCTTATTTTCATGAAAATCCCTGTTTTAACCCAAAAATATCGCTTATTTTCATAGAAATGCCAGTTTTTCCCCTTAAATATCGCTTATTTTCATCAAAATCCCTGTTTTTAACCCTAAAATAACGCTTATTTTCATAGAAATCCCTGTTTTTCCCCTAAAATATCGCTTATTTTCATAGAAATCCCTGTTTTTAACCCAAAAATATCACTTATTTTCATAGAAATCCCTGTTTTTCCCCTTAAATATCGCTTATTTTCATCAAAATCCCTGTGTTTAACCCAAAAATATCGCTAATTTTCATAGAAATCCCCGTTTCTAACCCAAAAATATCGCTTATTTTCATCAAAATCCCTGTTATTTCCCCTTAAATATCGCTTATTTTCATCAAAATCCCTGTTTTTAACCCAAAAATATCGCTTATTTTCATAGAAATCCCTGTTTTTTACCCAAAAATATCGCTTATTTTCATAGAAATCCCTGTTTTTCCCCTTAAATATCGCTTATTTTCATAGAAATCCCTGTTTTTAACCCTAAAATATCGCTTATTTTCATAGAAATCCCTGTTTTTAACCTTAAATATCGCTTATTTTCATAGAAATCCCATTTTTAATCCAAAAATATCGCTTATTTTCATGGAAATCCCTGTTTTTCCCCTTAAATATCGCTTATTTTCATGGAAATCCCTGTTTTTTTCCTAAAATATCGCTTATTTTCATGGAAATCCCTGTTTTTCCCCTTAAATATCGCTTATTTTCATAGAAATCCCTGTTTTTAACCTTAAATATCGCTTATTTTCATGGAAATCCCTGTTTTTAACCCAAAAATATCGCTTATTTTCATAGAAATCCCTGTTTTTAACCTTAAATATCGCTTATTTTCATAGAAATCCCTGTTTTTAACCCTAAAATATCGCTTATTTTCATAGAAATCCCTGTTTTTTCCCCAAAAATATCGCTTACTTTCATAGAAATCCCTGTTTTTAACCTAAAATATCACTTATTTCCATGGAAATCCCTGTTTTTCTTCTTAAATATCGCTTATTTTCATCAAAATCCCTGTGTTTAACCCAAAAATATCGCTTATTTTCTAAGAAATCCCTGTTTTTAACCCAAAAATATCGCTTATTTTCATAGAAATCCCTGTTTTTCCCCTAAAATATCGCTTATTTTCATAGAAACCGCTGTTTTTAACCTAAAATATCGCTTTTTTCATAGAAATCCCTGTTTTTAACCTTAAATATCGCTTATTTTCATAGAAATCCCTGTTTTTCCCCTTAAATATCACTTATTTTCATAGAAATCCCTGTTTTTCCACTAAAATATCGCTTATTTTCATAGAAATCCCTGTTTTTAACCCAAAAATATCGCTTATTTTCATGGAAATCCCTGTTTTTCCACTAAAATATCGCTTATTTTCATAGAAATCCCTGTTTTTAACCTTAAATATCGCTTATTTTCATGGAAATCCCTGTTTTTAACCCAAAAATATTGCTTATTTTCATAGAAATCCCTGTTTTTCCACTAAAATATCGCTTATTTTCATAGAAATCCCTGTTTTTAACCCAAAAATATCGCTTATTTTCATGGAAATCCCTGTTTTTCCCAAAAATATCGCTTATTTTCATAGAAATCCCTGTTTTTAACCCAAAAATATCGCTTATTTTCATGGAAATCCCTGTTTTTAACCCAAAAATATCGCTTATTTTCATAGAAATCCCTGTTTTTCCCCTAAAATATCGCTTATTTTCATGGAAATCCCTGTTTTTAACCCTAAAATATCGCTTATTTTCATAGAAATCCCTTTTTTTTCCCCCTAAAATATCGCTTATTTTCATCGAAATCCCTGTTTTTCCCGTAAAATATCGCTTATTTTCATAGAAATCCCTGTTTTTAACCCAAAAATATCGCTTATTTTCATAGAAATCCCTGTTTTTAACCTTAAATATCGCTTATTTTCATAGAAATCCCTGTTTTTAACCCTAAAATATCGCTTATTTTCATAGAAATCCCTGTTTTTAACCTAAAATATCGCTTATTTTCATCAAAATCCCTTTTTTTCCCCTAAAATATTGCTTATTTTCATGGAAATCCCTGTTTTTAACCCAAAAATATCGCTTATTTTCATAGAAATCCCTGTTTTTAACTCAAAAATATCGCTTATTTTCATGGAAATCCCTGTTTTTAACCTAAAATATCGCTTATTTTCATAGAAATCCCTCTTTTTAAACCAAAAATATCGCTTATTTTCATAGAAATCCCTGTTTTTAACCCTAAAATATCGCTTATTTTCATAGAAATCCCTGTTTTTAACCCTAAAATATCGCTTATTTTCATAGAAATCCCTGTTTTTTACCCAAAAATATCGCTTAGTTTCATAGAAATCCCTGTTTTTCCCCTAAAATATCGCTTATTTTCATAGAAATCCCTGTTTTTAACCCAAAAATATCGCTTATTTTCATAGAAATCCCTGTTTTTAACTCAAAAATATCGCTTTTTTCATAGAAATCCCTGTTTTTCCCCATAAATATCGCTTATTTTCATAGAAATCCCTGTTTTTCCCCTAAAATATCGCTTATTTTCATGGAAATCCCTGTTTTTTCCCCTTAAATATCGCTTATTTTCATGGAAATCCCTGTTTTTAACCTTAAATATCGCTTATTTTCATGGAAATCCCTGTTTTTAACCCAGAAATATCGCTTATTTTCATGAAAATCCCTGTTTTAACCCAAAAATATCGCTTATTTTTATAGAAATGCCAGTTTTTCCCCTTAAATATCGCTTATTTTCATAGAAATCCCTGTTTTTAACCCTAAAATATGCTTATTTTCATAGAAATCCCTGTTTTTAACCTAAAATATCGCTTATTTTCATAGAAATCCCTGTTTTTAACCCAAAAATATCACTTATTTTCATAGAAATCCCTGTTTTTCCCCCTAAAATATCGCTTATTTTCATCAAAATCCCTGTGTTTAACCCAAAAATATCGCTAATTTTCATAGAAATCCCCGTTTTTAACCCAAAAATATCACTTATTTTCATCAAAATCCCTGTTATTTCCCCTTAAATATCGCTTATTTTCATCAAAATCCCTGTTTTTAACCCAAAAATATCGCTTATTTTCATAGAAATCCCTGTTTTTTACCCAAAAATATCGCTTATTTTCATAGAAATCCCTGTTTTTCCCCTTAAATATCGCTTATTTTCATAGAAATCCCTGTTTTTAACCCTAAAATATCGCTTATTTTCATAGAAATCCCTGTTTTTAACCTTAAATATCGCTTATTTTCATAGAAATCCCATTTTTAATCCAAAAATATCGCTTATTTTCATGGAAATCCCTGTTTTTCCCCTTAAATATCGCTTATTTTCATGGAAATCCCTGTTTTTTTCCTAAAATATCGCTTATTTTCATGGAAATCCCTGTTTTTCCCCTTAAATATCGCTTATTTTCATAGAAATCCCTGTTTTTAACCTTAAATATCGCTTATTTTCATGGAAATCCCTGTTTTTAACCCAAAAATATCGCTTATTTTCATAGAAATCCCTGTTTTTAACCTTAAATATCGCTTATTTTCATAGAAATCCCTGTTTTTAACCCTAAAATATCGCTTATTTTCATGGAAATCCCTGTTTTTCCCCTTAAATATCGCTTATTTTCATCAAAATCCCTGTTTTTAACCTAAAATATCACTTATTTCCATGGAAATCCCTGTTTTTAACCCAAAAATATCGCTTATTTTCATAGAAATCCCTGTTTTTACCCCAAAAATATCGCTTATTTTCATAGAAATCCCTGTTTTTAACCTTAAATATCGCTTATTTTCATCGAAATCCCTGTTTTTAACCCAAAAATATCGCTTATTTTCATAGAAATCTCTGTTTTTCCCCTAAAATATCGCTTATTTTCATAGAAATCCCTGTTTTTAACCCAAAAATATCGCTTTTTTCATAGAAATCCCTGTTTTTCCCCTTAAATATCACTTATTTTCATAGAAATCCCTGTTTTTCCACTAAAATATCGCTTATTTTCACAGAAATCCCTGTTTTTAACCCAAAAATATCGCTTATTTTCATGGAAATCCCTCTTTTTAAACCAAAAATATCGCTTATTTTCATAGAAATCCCTGTTTTTAACCCTAAAATATCGCTTATTTTCATAGAAATCCCTGTTTTTAACCCTAAAATATCGCTTATTTTCATAGAAATCCCTGTTTTTAACCCAAAAATATCGCTTATTTTCATAGAAATCCCTGTTTTTAACCTTAAATATCGCTTATTTTCATAGAAATCCCTGTTTTTAACCCTAAAATATCGCTTATTTTCATAGAAATCCCTGTTTTTAACCTAAAATATCGCTTATTTTCATCAAAATCCCTATTTTTCCCCTAAAATATTGCTTATTTTCATGGAAATCCCTGTTTTTAACCCAAAAATATCGCTTATTTTCATAGAAATCCCTGTTTTTAACTCAAAAATATCGCTTATTTTCATGGAAATCCCTGTTTTTAACCTAAAATATCGCTTATTTTCATAGAAATCCCTGTTTTTAAACCAAAAATATCGCTTATTTTCATAGAAATCCCTGTTTTTAACCCTAAAATATCGCTTATTTTCATAGAAATCCCTGTTTTTAACCCTAAAATATCGCTTATTTTCATAGAAATCCCTGTTTTTTACCCAAAAATATCGCTTAGTTTCATAGAAATCCCTGTTTTTCCCCTAAAATATCGCTTATTTTCATAGAAATCCCTGTTTTTAACCCAAAAATATCGCTTATTTTCATAGAAATCCCTGTTTTTAACTCAAAAATATCGCTTATTTTCATAGAAATCCCTGTTTTTCCCCATAAATATCGCTTATTTTCATAGAAATCCCTGTTTTTCCCCTAAAATATCGCTTATTTTCATGGAAATCCCTGTTTTTCCCCTTAAATATCGCTTATTTTCATGGAAATCCCTGTTTTTAACCTTAAATATCGCTTATTTTCATAGAAATCCCTGTTTTTAACCCAAAAATATCGCTTATTTTCATGAAAATCCCTGTTTTAACCCAAAAATATCGCTTATTTTTATAGAAATGCCAGTTTTTTCCCCTTAAATATCGCTTATTTTCATAGAAATCCCTGTTTTTAACCTAAAATATCGCTTATTTTCATCAAAATCCCTGTTTTTAACCCAAAAATATCGCTTATTTTCATAGAAATCCCTGTTTTTTACCCAAAAATATCACTTATTTTCATAGAAATCCCTGTTTTTCCCCTTAAATATCGCTTATTTTCATAGAAATCCCTGTTTTTAACCCTAAAATATCGCTTATTTTCATAGAAATCCCTGTTTTTAACCTTAAATATCGCTTATTTTCATAGAAATCCCATTTTTAATCCAAAAATATCGCTTATTTTCATAGAAATCCCTGTTTTTAACCCTAAAATATCGCTTATTTTCATAGAAATCCCTGTTTTTAACCTTAAATATCGCTTATTTTCATAGAAATCCCATTTTTAATCCAAAAATATCGCTTATTTTCATGGAAATCCCTGTTTTTCCCCTTAAATATCGCTTATTTTCATGGAAATCCCTGTTTTTTTCCTAAAATATCGCTTATTTTCATGGAAATCCCTGTTTTTCCCCTTAAATATCGCTTATTTTCATAGAAATCCCTGTTTTTAACCTTAAATATCGCTTATTTTCATGGAAATCCCTGTTTTTAACCCAAAAATATCGCTTATTTTCATAGAAATCCCTGTTTTTAACCTTAAATATCGCTTATTTTCATAGAAATCCCTGTTTTTAACCCTAAAATATCGCTTATTTTCATAGAAATCCCTGTATTTCCCCAAAAATATCGCTTATTTTCATAGAAATCCCTGTTTTTAACCTAAAATATCACTTATTTCCATGGAAATCCCTGTTTTTAACCCAAAAATATCGCTTATTTTCATAGAAATCCCTGTTTTTACCCCAAAAATATCGCTTATTTTCATAGAAATCCCTGTTTTTAACCTTAAATATCGCTTATTTTCATCGAAATCCCTGTTTTTAACCCAAAAATATCGCTTATTTTCATAGAAATCTCTGTTTTTCCCCTAAAATATCGCTTATTTTCATAGAAACTGCTGTTTTTAACCCAAAAATATCGCTTTTTTCATAGAAATCCCTGTTTTTAACCTTAAATATCGCTTATTTTCATAGAAATCCCTGTTTTTCCCCTTAAATATCACTTATTTTCATAGAAATTCCTGTTTTTCCCAAAAATATCGCTTATTTTCATAGAAATCCCTGTTTTTAACCCAAAAATATCGCTTATTTTCATGGAAATCCCTGTTTTTAACCCAAAAATATCGCTTATTTTCATGGAAATCCCTGTTTTTCCCAAAAATATCGCTTATTTTCATAGAAATCCCTGTTTTTAACCCAAAAATATCGCTTATTTTCATGGAAATCCCTGTTTTTAACCCAAAAATATCGCTTATTTTCATAGAAATCCCTGTTTTTCCCCTAAAATATCGCTTATTTTCATGGAAATCCCTGTTTTTAACCCTAAAATATCGCTTATTTTCATAGAAATCCCTGTTTTTAACCCAAAAATATCGCTTATTTTCATGGAAATCCCTGTTTTTAACCTAAAATATCGCTTATTTTCATAGAAATCCCTGTTTTTAACCTTAAATATCGCTTATTTTCATAGAAATCCCTGTTTTTAACTCAAAAATATCGCTTTTTTCATAGAAATCCCTGTTTTTCCCCATAAATATCGCTTATTTTCATGGAAATCCCTGTTTTTCCCCTTAAATATCGCTTATTTTCATGGAAATCCCTGTTTTTAACCTTAAATATCGCTTATTTTCATGGAAATCCCTGTTTTTAACCCAAAAATATCGCTTATTTTCATGAAAATCCCTGTTTTAACCCAAAAATATCGCTTATTTTCATAGAAATGCCAGTTTTTCCCCTTAAATATCGCTTATTTTCATCAAAATCCCTGTTTTTAACCCTAAAATAACGCTTATTTTCATAGAAATCCCTGTTTTTCCCCTAAAATATCGCTTATTTTCATAGAAATCCCTGTTTTTAACCCAAAAATATCACTTATTTTCATAGAAATCCCTGTTTTTCCCCTTAAATATCGCTTATTTTCATCAACATCTCTGTGTTTAACCCAAAAATATCGCTAATTTTCATAGAAATCCCCGTTTCTAACCCAAAAATATCGCTTATTTTCATCAAAATCCCTGTTATTTCCCCTTAAATATCGCTTATTTTCATCAAAATCCCTGTTTTTAACCCAAAAATATCGCTTATTTTCATAGAAATCCCTGTTTTTTACCCAAAAATATCGCTTATTTTCATAGAAATCCCTGTTTTTCCCCTTAAATATCGCTTATTTTCATAGAAATCCCTGTTTTTAACCCTAAAATATCGCTTATTTTCATAGAAATCCCTGTTTTTAACCTTAAATATCGCTTATTTTCATAGAAATCCCATTTTTAATCCAAAAATATCGCTTATTTTCATGGAAATCCCTGTTTTTCCCCTTAAATATCGCTTATTTTCATGGAAATCCCTGTTTTTTTCCTAAAATATCGCTTATTTTCATGGAAATCCCTGTTTTTCCCCTTAAATATCGCTTATTTTCATAGAAATCCCTGTTTTTAACCTTAAATATCGCTTATTTTCATGGAAATCCCTGTTTTTAACCCAAAAATATCGCTTATTTTCATAGAAATCCCTGTTTTTAACCTTAAATATCGCTTATTTTCATAGAAATCCCTGTTTTTAACCCTAAAATATCGCTTATTTTCATAGAAATCCCTGTTTTTAACCCAAAAATATCGCTTATTTTCATAGAAATCCCTGTATTTCCCCAAAAATATCGCTTATTTTCATAGAAATCCCTGTTTTTAACCTAAAATATCACTTATTTCCATGGAAATCCCTGTTTTTAACCCAAAAATATCGCTTATTTTCATAGAAATCCCTGTTTTTACCCCAAAAATATCGCTTATTTTCATAGAAATCCCTGTTTTTAACCTTAAATATCGCTTATTTTCATCGAAATCCCTGTTTTTAACCCAAAAATATCGCTTATTTTCATAGAAATCTCTGTTTTTCCCCTAAAATATCGCTTATTTTCATAGAAACCGCTGTTTTTAACCCAAAAATATCGCTTTTTTCATAGAAATCCCTGTTTTTAACCTTAAATATCGCTTATTTTCATAGAAATCCCTGTTTTTTCCCCTTAAATATCACTTATTTTCATAGAAATCCCTGTTTTTAACCCAAAAATATCGCTTATTTTCATGGAAATCCCTGTTTTTAACCCAAAAATATCGCTTATTTTCATGGAAATCCCTGTTTTTCCCAAAAATATCGCTTATTTTCATAGAAATCCCTGTTTTTAACCCAAAAATATCGCTTATTTTCATGGAAATCCCTGTTTTTAACCCTAAAATATCGCTTATTTTCATAGAAATCCCTGTTTTTCCCCTAAAATATCGCTTATTTTCATGGAAATCCCTGTTTTTAACCCTAAAATATCGCTTATTTTCATAGAAATCCCTGTTTTTAACCCAAAAATATCGCTTATTTTCATGGAAATCCCTGTTTTTAACCTAAAATATCGCTTATTTTCATAGAAATCCCTGTTTTTAACCTTAAATATCGCTTATTTTCATAGAAATCCCTGTTTTTAACTCAAAAATATCGCTTTTTTCATAGAAATCCCTGTTTTTAACCCAAAAATATCGCTTATTTTCATAGAAATCCCTGTTTTTCCCCTAAAATATCGCTTATTTTCATGGAAATCCCTGTTTTTCCCCTTAAATATCGCTTATTTTCATGGAAATCCCTGTTTTTAACCTTAAATATCGCTTATTTTCATGGAAATCCCTGTTTTTAACCCAAAAATATCGCTTATTTTCATGAAAATCCCTGTTTTAACCCAAAAATATCGCTTATTTTCATAGAAATGCCAGTTTTTCCCCTTAAATATCGCTTATTTTCATCAAAATCCCTGTTTTTAACCCTAAAATAACGCTTATTTTCATAGAAATCCCTGTTTTTCCCCTAAAATATCGCTTATTTTCATAGAAATCCCTGTTTTTAACCCAAAAATATCACTTATTTTCATAGAAATCCCTGTTTTTCCCCTTAAATATCGCTTATTTTCATCAAAATCCCTGTGTTTAACCCAAAAATATCGCTAATTTTCATAGAAATCCCCGTTTCTAACCCAAAAATATCGCTTATTTTCATCAAAATCCCTGTTATTTCCCCTTAAATATCGCTTATTTTCATCAAAATCCCTGTTTTTAACCCAAAAATATCGCTTATTTTCATAGAAATCCCTGTTTTTTACCCAAAAATATCGCTTATTTTCATAGAAATCCCTGTTTTTCCCCTTAAATATCGCTTATTTTCATAGAAATCCCTGTTTTTAACCCTAAAATATCGCTTATTTTCATAGAAATCCCTGTTTTTAACCTTAAATATCGCTTATTTTCATAGAAATCCCATTTTTAATCCAAAAATATCGCTTATTTTCATGGAAATCCCTGTTTTTCCCCTTAAATATCGCTTATTTTCATGGAAATCCCTGTTTTTTTCCTAAAATATCGCTTATTTTCATGGAAATCCCTGTTTTTTCCCCTTAAATATCGCTTATTTTCATAGAAATCCCTGTTTTTAACCTTAAATATCGCTTATTTTCATGGAAATCCCTGTTTTTAACCCAAAAATATCGCTTATTTTCATAGAAATCCCTGTTTTTAACCTTAAATATCGCTTATTTTCATAGAAATCCCTGTTTTTAACCCTAAAATATCGCTTATTTTCATAGAAATCCCTGTTTTTCCCCAAAAATATCGCTTACTTTCATAGAAATCCCTGTTTTTAACCTAAAATATCACTTATTTCCATGGAAATCCCTGTTTTTCTTCTTAAATATCGCTTATTTTCATCAAAATCCCTGTGTTTAACCCAAAAATATCGCTTATTTTCTAAGAAATCCCTGTTTTTAACCCAAAAATATCGCTTATTTTCATAGAAATCCCTGTTTTTCCCCTAAAATATCGCTTATTTTCATAGAAACCGCTGTTTTTAACCTAAAATATCGCTTTTTTCATAGAAATCCCTGTTTTTAACCTTAAATATCGCTTATTTTCATAGAAATCCCTGTTTTTCCCCTTAAATATCACTTATTTTCATAGAAATCCCTGTTTTTCCACTAAAATATCGCTTATTTTCATAGAAATCCCTGTTTTTAACCCAAAAATATCGCTTATTTTCATGGAAATCCCTGTTTTTCCACTAAAATATCGCTTATTTTCATAGAAATCCCTGTTTTTAACCTTAAATATCGCTTATTTTCATGGAAATCCCTGTTTTTAACCCAAAAATATTGCTTATTTTCATAGAAATCCCTGTTTTTCCACTAAAATATCGCTTATTTTCATAGAAATCCCTGTTTTTAACCCAAAAATATCGCTTATTTTCATGGAAATCCCTGTTTTTCCCAAAAATATCGCTTATTTTCATAGAAATCCCTGTTTTTAACCCAAAAATATCGCTTATTTTCATGGAAATCCCTGTTTTTAACCCAAAAATATCGCTTATTTTCATAGAAATCCCTGTTTTTCCCCTAAAATATCGCTTATTTTCATGGAAATCCCTGTTTTTAACCCTAAAATATCGCTTATTTTCATAGAAATCCCTTTTTTTTCCCCCTAAAATATCGCTTATTTTCATCGAAATCCCTGTTTTTCCCGTAAAATATCGCTTATTTTCATAGAAATCCCTGTTTTTAACCCAAAAATATCGCTTATTTTCATAGAAATCCCTGTTTTTAACCTTAAATATCGCTTATTTTCATAGAAATCCCTGTTTTTAACCCTAAAATATCGCTTATTTTCATAGAAATCCCTGTTTTTAACCTAAAATATCGCTTATTTTCATCAAAATCCCTTTTTTTCCCCTAAAATATTGCTTATTTTCATGGAAATCCCTGTTTTTAACCCAAAAATATCGCTTATTTTCATAGAAATCCCTGTTTTTAACTCAAAAATATCGCTTATTTTCATGGAAATCCCTGTTTTTAACCTAAAATATCGCTTATTTTCATAGAAATCCCTCTTTTTAAACCAAAAATATCGCTTATTTTCATAGAAATCCCTGTTTTTAACCCTAAAATATCGCTTATTTTCATAGAAATCCCTGTTTTTAACCCTAAAATATCGCTTATTTTCATAGAAATCCCTGTTTTTTACCCAAAAATATCGCTTAGTTTCATAGAAATCCCTGTTTTTCCCCTAAAATATCGCTTATTTTCATAGAAATCCCTGTTTTTAACCCAAAAATATCGCTTATTTTCATAGAAATCCCTGTTTTTAACTCAAAAATATCGCTTTTTTCATAGAAATCCCTGTTTTTCCCCATAAATATCGCTTATTTTCATAGAAATCCCTGTTTTTCCCCTAAAATATCGCTTATTTTCATGGAAATCCCTGTTTTTCCCCTTAAATATCGCTTATTTTCATGGAAATCCCTGTTTTTAACCTTAAATATCGCTTATTTTCATGGAAATCCCTGTTTTTAACCCAAAAATATCGCTTATTTTCATGAAAATCCCTGTTTTAACCCAAAAATATCGCTTATTTTTATAGAAATGCCAGTTTTTTCCCCTTAAATATCGCTTATTTTCATAGAAATCCCTGTTTTTAACCCTAAAATATGCTTATTTTCATAGAAATCCCTGTTTTTAACCTAAAATATCGCTTATTTTCATAGAAATCCCTGTTTTTAACCCAAAAATATCGCTTATTTTCATAGAAATCCCTGTTTTTCCCCCTAAAATATCGCTTATTTTCATCAAAATCCCTGTGTTTAACCCAAAAATATCGCTAATTTTCATAGAAATCCCCGTTTTTAACCCAAAAATATCACTTATTTTCATCAAAATCCCTGTTATTTCCCCTTAAATATCGCTTATTTTCATCAAAATCCCTGTTTTTAACCCAAAAATATCGCTTATTTTCATAGAAATCCCTGTTTTTTACCCAAAAATATCGCTTATTTTCATAGAAATCCCTGTTTTTCCCCTTAAATATCGCTTATTTTCATAGAAATCCCTGTTTTTAACCCTAAAATATCGCTTATTTTCATAGAAATCCCTGTTTTTAACCTTAAATATCGCTTATTTTCATAGAAATCCCATTTTTAATCCAAAAATATCGCTTATTTTCATGGAAATCCCTGTTTTTCCCCTTAAATATCGCTTATTTTCATGGAAATCCCTGTTTTTTTCCTAAAATATCGCTTATTTTCATGGAAATCCCTGTTTTTCCCCTTAAATATCGCTTATTTTCATAGAAATCCCTGTTTTTAACCTTAAATATCGCTTATTTTCATGGAAATCCCTGTTTTTAACCCAAAAATATCGCTTATTTTCATAGAAATCCCTGTTTTTAACCCTAAAATATCGCTTATTTTCATGGAAATCCCTGTTTTTCCCCTTAAATATCGCTTATTTTCATCAAAATCCCTGTTTTTAACCTAAAATATCACTTATTTCCATGGAAATCCCTGTTTTTAACCCAAAAATATCGCTTATTTTCATAGAAATCCCTGTTTTTACCCCAAAAATATCGCTTATTTTCATAGAAATCCCTGTTTTTAACCTTAAATATCGCTTATTTTCATCGAAATCCCTGTTTTTAACCCAAAAATATCGCTTATTTTCATAGAAATCTCTGTTTTTCCCCTAAAATATCGCTTATTTTCATAGAAATCCCTGTTTTTAACCCAAAAATATCGCTTTTTTCATAGAAATCCCTGTTTTTAACCCTAAAATATCACTTATTTTCATAGAAATCCCTGTTTTTCCACTAAAATATCGCTTATTTTCACAGAAATCCCTGTTTTTAACCCAAAAATATCGCTTATTTTCATGGAAATCCCTCTTTTTAAACCAAAAATATCGCTTATTTTCATAGAAATCCCTGTTTTTAACCCTAAAATATCGCTTATTTTCATAGAAATCCCTGTTTTTAACCCTAAAATATCGCTTATTTTCATAGAAATCCCTGTTTTTTACCCAAAAATATCGCTTAGTTTCATAGAAATCCCTGTTTTTCCCCTAAAATATCGCTTATTTTCATAGAAATCCCTGTTTTTAACCCAAAAATATCGCTTATTTTCATAGAAATCCCTGTTTTTAACTCAAAAATATCGCTTTTTTCATAGAAATCCCTGTTTTTCCCCATAAATATCGCTTATTTTCATAGAAATCCCTGTTTTTCCCCTAAAATATCGCTTATTTTCATGGAAATCCCTGTTTTTCCCCTTAAATATCGCTTATTTTCATGGAAATCCCTGTTTTTAACCTTAAATATCGCTTATTTTCATGGAAATCCCTGTTTTTAACCCAAAAATATCGCTTATTTTCATGAAAATCCCTGTTTTAACCCAAAAATATCGCTTATTTTTATAGAAATGCCAGTTTTTCCCCTTAAATATCGCTTATTTTCATAGAAATCCCTGTTTTTAACCCTAAAATATGCTTATTTTCATAGAAATCCCTGTTTTTAACCTAAAATATCGCTTATTTTCATAGAAATCCCTGTTTTTAACCCAAAAATATCACTTATTTTCATAGAAATCCCTGTTTTTCCCCCTAAAATATCGCTTATTTTCATCAAAATCCCTGTGTTTAACCCAAAAATATCGCTAATTTTCATAGAAATCCCCGTTTTTAACCCAAAAATATCACTTATTTTCATCAAAATCCCTGTTATTTCCCCTTAAATATCGCTTATTTTCATCAAAATCCCTGTTTTTAACCCAAAAATATCGCTTATTTTCATAGAAATCCCTGTTTTTTACCCAAAAATATCGCTTATTTTCATAGAAATCCCTGTTTTTCCCCTTAAATATCGCTTATTTTCATAGAAATCCCTGTTTTTAACCCTAAAATATCGCTTATTTTCATAGAAATCCCTGTTTTTAACCTTAAATATCGCTTATTTTCATAGAAATCCCATTTTTAATCCAAAAATATCGCTTATTTTCATGGAAATCCCTGTTTTTCCCCTTAAATATCGCTTATTTTCATGGAAATCCCTGTTTTTTTCCTAAAATATCGCTTATTTTCATGGAAATCCCTGTTTTTCCCCTTAAATATCGCTTATTTTCATCAAAATCCCTGTTTTTAACCTTAAATATCGCTTATTTTCATGGAAATCCCTCTTTTTAACCCAAAAATATCGCTTATTTTCATAGAAATCCCTGTTTTTAACCTTAAATATCGCTTATTTTCATAGAAATCCCTGTTTTTAACCCTAAAATATCGCTTATTTTCATAGAAATCCCTGTTTTTTACCCAAAAATATCGCTTAGTTTCATAGAAATCCCTGTTTTTCCCCTAAAATATCGCTTATTTTCATAGAAATCCCTGTTTTTAACCCAAAAATATCGCTTATTTTCATAGAAATCCCTGTTTTTAACTCAAAAATATCGCTTTTTTCATAGAAATCCCTGTTTTTCCCCATAAATATCGCTTATTTTCATAGAAATCCCTGTTTTTCCCCTAAAATATCGCTTATTTTCATGGAAATCCCTGTTTTTCCCCTTAAATATCGCTTATTTTCATGGAAATCCCTGTTTTTAACCTTAAATATCGCTTATTTTCATGGAAATCCCTGTTTTTAACCCAAAAATATCGCTTATTTTCATGAAAATCCCTGTTTTAACCCAAAAATATCGCTTATTTTTATAGAAATGCCAGTTTTTCCCCTTAAATATCGCTTATTTTCATAGAAATCCCTGTTTTTAACCCTAAAATATGCTTATTTTCATAGAAATCCCTGTTTTTAACCTAAAATATCGCTTATTTTCATAGAAATCCCTGTTTTTAACCCAAAAATATCACTTATTTTCATAGAAATCCCTGTTTTTCCCCCTAAAATATCGCTTATTTTCATCAAAATCCCTGTGTTTAACCCAAAAATATCGCTAATTTTCATAGAAATCCCCGTTTTTAACCCAAAAATATCACTTATTTTCATCAAAATCCCTGTTATTTCCCCTTAAATATCGCTTATTTTCATCAAAATCCCTGTTTTTAACCTAAAATATCGCTTATTTTCATCAAAATCCCTGTTTTTAACCCAAAAATATCGCTTATTTTCATAGAAATCCCTGTTTTTTACCCAAAAATATCACTTATTTTCATAGAAATCCCTGTTTTTCCCCTTAAATATCGCTTATTTTCATAGAAATCCCTGTTTTTAACCCTAAAATATCGCTTATTTTCATAGAAATCCCTGTTTTTAACCTTAAATATCGCTTATTTTCATAGAAATCCCATTTTTAATCCAAAAATATCGCTTATTTTCATAGAAATCCCTGTTTTTAACCCTAAAATATCGCTTATTTTCATAGAAATCCCTGTTTTTAACCTTAAATATCGCTTATTTTCATAGAAATCCCATTTTTAATCCAAAAATATCGCTTATTTTCATGGAAATCCCTGTTTTTTCCCCTTAAATATCGCTTATTTTCATGGAAATCCCTGTTTTTTTCCTAAAATATCGCTTATTTTCATGGAAATCCCTGTTTTTCCCCTTAAATATCGCTTATTTTCATAGAAATCCCTGTTTTTAACCTTAAATATCGCTTATTTTCATGGAAATCCCTGTTTTTAACCCAAAAATATCGCTTATTTTCATAGAAATCCCTGTTTTTTAACCTTAAATATCGCTTATTTTCATAGAAATCCCTGTTTTTAACCCTAAAATATCGCTTATTTTCATAGAAATCCCTGTATTTCCCCAAAAATATCGCTTATTTTCATAGAAATCCCTGTTTTTAACCTAAAATATCACTTATTTCCATGGAAATCCCTGTTTTTAACCCAAAAATATCGCTTATTTTCATAGAAATCCCTGTTTTTTACCCCAAAAATATCGCTTATTTTCATAGAAATCCCTGTTTTTAACCTTAAATATCGCTTATTTTCATCGAAATCCCTGTTTTTAACCCAAAAATATCGCTTATTTTCATAGAAATCTCTGTTTTTTCCCCTAAAATATCGCTTATTTTCATAGAAACTGCTGTTTTTAACCCAAAAATATCGCTTTTTTCATAGAAATCCCTGTTTTTAACCTTAAATATCGCTTATTTTCATAGAAATCCCTGTTTTTTCCCCTTAAATATCACTTATTTTCATAGAAATTCCTGTTTTTCCCAAAAATATCGCTTATTTTCATAGAAATCCCTGTTTTTAACCCCAAAAATATCGCTTATTTTCATGGAAATCCCTGTTTTTTAACCCAAAAATATCGCTTATTTTCATGGAAATCCCTGTTTTTCCCCAAAAATATCGCTTATTTTCATAGAAATCCCTGTTTTTAACCCAAAAATATCGCTTATTTTCATGGAAATCCCTGTTTTTAACCCAAAAATATCGCTTATTTTCATAGAAATCCCTGTTTTTCCCCTAAAATATCGCTTATTTTCATGGAAATCCCTGTTTTTAACCCTAAAATATCGCTTATTTTCATAGAAATCCCTGTTTTTAACCCAAAAATATCGCTTATTTTCATGGAAATCCCTGTTTTTAACCTAAAATATCGCTTATTTTCATAGAAATCCCTGTTTTTAACCTTAAATATCGCTTATTTTCATAGAAATCCCTGTTTTTAACTCAAAAATATCGCTTTTTTCATAGAAATCCCTGTTTTTCCCCATAAATATCGCTTATTTTCATGGAAATCCCTGTTTTTCCCCTTAAATATCGCTTATTTTCATGGAAATCCCTGTTTTTAACCTTAAATATCGCTTATTTTCATGGAAATCCCTGTTTTTAACCCAAAAATATCGCTTATTTTCATGAAAATCCCTGTTTTAACCCAAAAATATCGCTTATTTTCATAGAAATGCCAGTTTTTCCCCCTTAAATATCGCTTATTTTCATCAAAATCCCTGTTTTTAACCCTAAAATAACGCTTATTTTCATAGAAATCCCTGTTTTTCCCCTAAAATATCGCTTATTTTCATAGAAATCCCTGTTTTTAACCCAAAAATATCACTTATTTTCATAGAAATCCCTGTTTTTCCCCTTAAATATCGCTTATTTTCATCAACATCTCTGTGTTTAACCCAAAAATATCGCTAATTTTCATAGAAATCCCCGTTTCTAACCCAAAAATATCGCTTATTTTCATCAAAATCCCTGTTATTTCCCCTTAAATATCGCTTATTTTCATCAAAATCCCTGTTTTTAACCCAAAAATATCGCTTATTTTCATAGAAATCCCTGTTTTTTACCCAAAAATATCGCTTATTTTCATAGAAATCCCTGTTTTTCCCCTTAAATATCGCTTATTTTCATAGAAATCCCTGTTTTTAACCCTAAAATATCGCTTATTTTCATAGAAATCCCTGTTTTTAACCTTAAATATCGCTTATTTTCATAGAAATCCCATTTTTAATCCAAAAATATCGCTTATTTTCATGGAAATCCCTGTTTTTCCCCTTAAATATCGCTTATTTTCATGGAAATCCCTGTTTTTTTCCTAAAATATCGCTTATTTTCATGGAAATCCCTGTTTTTCCCCCTTAAATATCGCTTATTTTCATAGAAATCCCTGTTTTTAACCTTAAATATCGCTTATTTTCATGGAAATCCCTGTTTTTAACCCAAAAATATCGCTTATTTTCATAGAAATCCCTGTTTTTAACCTTAAATATCGCTTATTTTCATAGAAATCCCTGTTTTTAACCCTAAAATATCGCTTATTTTCATAGAAATCCCTGTTTTTAACCCAAAAATATCGCTTATTTTCATAGAAATCCCTGTATTTCCCCAAAAATATCGCTTATTTTCATAGAAATCCCTGTTTTTAACCTAAAATATCACTTATTTCCATGGAAATCCCTGTTTTTAACCCAAAAATATCGCTTATTTTCATAGAAATCCCTGTTTTTACCCCAAAAATATCGCTTATTTTCATAGAAATCCCTGTTTTTAACCTTAAATATCGCTTATTTTCATCGAAATCCCTGTTTTTAACCCAAAAATATCGCTTATTTTCATAGAAATCTCTGTTTTTCCCCTAAAATATCGCTTATTTTCATAGAAACCGCTGTTTTTAACCCAAAAATATCGCTTTTTTCATAGAAATCCCTGTTTTTAACCTTAAATATCGCTTATTTTCATAGAAATCCCTGTTTTTTCCCCTTAAATATCACTTATTTTCATAGAAATCCCTGTTTTTAACCCAAAAATATCGCTTATTTTCATGGAAATCCCTGTTTTTAACCCAAAAATATCGCTTATTTTCATGGAAATCCCTGTTTTTCCCAAAAATATCGCTTATTTTCATAGAAATCCCTGTTTTTAACCCAAAAATATCGCTTATTTTCATGGAAATCCCTGTTTTTAACCCTAAAATATCGCTTATTTTCATAGAAATCCCTGTTTTTCCCCTAAAATATCGCTTATTTTCATGGAAATCCCTGTTTTTAACCCTAAAATATCGCTTATTTTCATAGAAATCCCTGTTTTTAACCCAAAAATATCGCTTATTTTCATGGAAATCCCTGTTTTTAACCTAAAATATCGCTTATTTTCATAGAAATCCCTGTTTTTAACCTTAAATATCGCTTATTTTCATAGAAATCCCTGTTTTTAACTCAAAAATATCGCTTTTTTCATAGAAATCCCTGTTTTTAACCCAAAAATATCGCTTATTTTCATAGAAATCCCTGTTTTTCCCCTAAAATATCGCTTATTTTCATGGAAATCCCTGTTTTTCCCCTTAAATATCGCTTATTTTCATGGAAATCCCTGTTTTTAACCTTAAATATCGCTTATTTTCATGGAAATCCCTGTTTTTAACCCAAAAATATCGCTTATTTTCATGAAAATCCCTGTTTTAACCCAAAAATATCGCTTATTTTCATAGAAATGCCAGTTTTTCCCCTTAAATATCGCTTATTTTCATCAAAATCCCTGTTTTTAACCCTAAAATAACGCTTATTTTCATAGAAATCCTGTTTTTCCCCTAAAATATCGCTTATTTTCATAGAAATCCCTGTTTTTAACCCAAAAATATCACTTATTTCATAGAAATCCCTGTTTTTTCCCCTTAAATATCGATCTCCCTCCCCCGCCTAGTGTTCACTCTAATTAAAATATCGCTAATTTTCATAGAAATCCCCGTTTCTAACCCAAAAATATCGCTTATTTTCATCAAAATCCCTGTTATTTCCCCTTAAATATCGCTTATTTTCATCAAAATCCCTGTTTTTAACCCAAAAATATCGCTTATTTTCATAGAAATCCCTGTTTTTTACCCAAAAATATCGCTTATTTTCATAGAAATCCCTGTTTTTCCCCTTAAATATCGCTTATTTTCATAGAAATCCCTGTTTTTAACCCTAAAATATCGCTTATTTTCATAGAAATCCCTGTTTTTAACCTTAAATATCGCTTATTTTCATAGAAATCCCATTTTTAATCCAAAAATATCGCTTATTTTCATGGAAATCCCTGTTTTTCCCCTTAAATATCGCTTATTTTCATGGAAATCCCTGTTTTTTTCCTAAAATATCGCTTATTTTCATGGAAATCCCTGTTTTTCCCCTTAAATATCGCTTATTTTCATAGAAATCCCTGTTTTTAACCTTAAATATCGCTTATTTTCATGGAAATCCCTGTTTTTAACCCAAAAATATCGCTTATTTTCATAGAAATCCCTGTTTTTAACCTTAAATATCGCTTATTTTCATAGAAATCCCTGTTTTTAACCCTAAAATATCGCTTATTTTCATAGAAATCCCTGTTTTTCCCCAAAAATATCGCTTACTTTCATAGAAATCCCTGTTTTTAACCTAAAATATCACTTATTTCCATGGAAATCCCTGTTTTTCTTCTTAAATATCGCTTATTTTCATCAAAATCCCTGTGTTTAACCCAAAAATATCGCTTATTTTCTAAGAAATCCCTGTTTTTAACCCAAAAATATCGCTTATTTTCATAGAAATCCCTGTTTTTCCCCTAAAATATCGCTTATTTTCATAGAAACCGCTGTTTTTAACCTAAAATATCGCTTTTTTCATAGAAATCCCTGTTTTTAACCTTAAATATCGCTTATTTTCATAGAAATCCCTGTTTTTTCCCCTTAAATATCACTTATTTTCATAGAAATCCCTGTTTTTCCACTAAAATATCGCTTATTTTCATAGAAATCCCTGTTTTTAACCCAAAAATATCGCTTATTTTCATGGAAATCCCTGTTTTTCCACTAAAATATCGCTTATTTTCATAGAAATCCCTGTTTTTAACCTTAAATATCGCTTATTTTCATGGAAATCCCTGTTTTTAACCCAAAAATATTGCTTATTTTCATAGAAATCCCTGTTTTTCCACTAAAATATCGCTTATTTTCATAGAAATCCCTGTTTTTAACCCAAAAATATCGCTTATTTTCATGGAAATCCCTGTTTTTCCCAAAAATATCGCTTATTTTCATAGAAATCCCTGTTTTTAACCCAAAAATATCGCTTATTTTCATGGAAATCCCTGTTTTTAACCCAAAAATATCGCTTATTTTCATAGAAATCCCTGTTTTTCCCCTAAAATATCGCTTATTTTCATGGAAATCCCTGTTTTTAACCCTAAAATATCGCTTATTTTCATAGAAATCCCTTTTTTTTCCCCCTAAAATATCGCTTATTTTCATCGAAATCCCTGTTTTTCCCGTAAAATATCGCTTATTTTCATAGAAATCCCTGTTTTTAACCCAAAAATATCGCTTATTTTCATAGAAATCCCTGTTTTTAACCTTAAATATCGCTTATTTTCATAGAAATCCCTGTTTTTAACCCTAAAATATCGCTTATTTTCATAGAAATCCCTGTTTTTAACCTAAAATATCGCTTATTTTCATCAAAATCCCTTTTTTTCCCCTAAAATATTGCTTATTTTCATGGAAATCCCTGTTTTTAACCCAAAAATATCGCTTATTTTCATAGAAATCCCTGTTTTTAACTCAAAAATATCGCTTATTTTCATGGAAATCCCTGTTTTTAACCTAAAATATCGCTTATTTTCATAGAAATCCCTCTTTTTAAACCAAAAATATCGCTTATTTTCATAGAAATCCCTGTTTTTAACCCTAAAATATCGCTTATTTTCATAGAAATCCCTGTTTTTAACCCTAAAATATCGCTTATTTTCATAGAAATCCCTGTTTTTTACCCAAAAATATCGCTTAGTTTCATAGAAATCCCTGTTTTTCCCCTAAAATATCGCTTATTTTCATAGAAATCCCTGTTTTTAACCCAAAAATATCGCTTATTTTCATAGAAATCCCTGTTTTTAACTCAAAAATATCGCTTTTTTCATAGAAATCCCTGTTTTTCCCCATAAATATCGCTTATTTTCATAGAAATCCCTGTTTTTCCCCTAAAATATCGCTTATTTTCATGGAAATCCCTGTTTTTCCCCTTAAATATCGCTTATTTTCATGGAAATCCCTGTTTTTAACCTTAAATATCGCTTATTTTCATGGAAATCCCTGTTTTTAACCCAAAAATATCGCTTATTTTCATGAAAATCCCTGTTTTAACCCAAAAATATCGCTTATTTTTATAGAAATGCCAGTTTTTCCCCTTAAATATCGCTTATTTTCATAGAAATCCCTGTTTTTAACCCTAAAATATGCTTATTTTCATAGAAATCCCTGTTTTTAACCTAAAATATCGCTTATTTTCATAGAAATCCCTGTTTTTAACCCAAAAATATCGCTTATTTTCATAGAAATCCCTGTTTTTCCCCCTAAAATATCGCTTATTTTCATCAAAATCCCTGTGTTTAACCCAAAAATATCGCTAATTTTCATAGAAATCCCCGTTTTTAACCCAAAAATATCACTTATTTTCATCAAAATCCCTGTTATTTCCCCTTAAATATCGCTTATTTTCATCAAAATCCCTGTTTTTAACCCAAAAATATCGCTTATTTTCATAGAAATCCCTGTTTTTTACCCAAAAATATCGCTTATTTTCATAGAAATCCCTGTTTTTCCCCTTAAATATCGCTTATTTTCATAGAAATCCCTGTTTTTAACCCTAAAATATCGCTTATTTTCATAGAAATCCCTGTTTTTAACCTTAAATATCGCTTATTTTCATAGAAATCCCATTTTTAATCCAAAAATATCGCTTATTTTCATGGAAATCCCTGTTTTTCCCCTTAAATATCGCTTATTTTCATGGAAATCCCTGTTTTTTTCCTAAAATATCGCTTATTTTCATGGAAATCCCTGTTTTTCCCCTTAAATATCGCTTATTTTCATAGAAATCCCTGTTTTTAACCTTAAATATCGCTTATTTTCATGGAAATCCCTGTTTTTAACCCAAAAATATCGCTTATTTTCATAGAAATCCCTGTTTTTAACCCTAAAATATCGCTTATTTTCATGGAAATCCCTGTTTTTCCCCTTAAATATCGCTTATTTTCATCAAAATCCCTGTTTTTAACCTAAAATATCACTTATTTCCATGGAAATCCCTGTTTTTAACCCAAAAATATCGCTTATTTTCATAGAAATCCCTGTTTTTACCCCAAAAATATCGCTTATTTTCATAGAAATCCCTGTTTTTAACCTTAAATATCGCTTATTTTCATCGAAATCCCTGTTTTTAACCCAAAAATATCGCTTATTTTCATAGAAATCTCTGTTTTTCCCCTAAAATATCGCTTATTTTCATAGAAATCCCTGTTTTTAACCCAAAAATATCGCTTTTTTCATAGAAATCCCTGTTTTTAACCCTAAAATATCACTTATTTTCATAGAAATCCCTGTTTTTCCACTAAAATATCGCTTATTTTCACAGAAATCCCTGTTTTTAACCCAAAAATATCGCTTATTTTCATGGAAATCCCTCTTTTTAAACCAAAAATATCGCTTATTTTCATAGAAATCCCTGTTTTTAACCCTAAAATATCGCTTATTTTCATAGAAATCCCTGTTTTTAACCCTAAAATATCGCTTATTTTCATAGAAATCCCTGTTTTTTACCCAAAAATATCGCTTAGTTTCATAGAAATCCCTGTTTTTCCCCTAAAATATCGCTTATTTTCATAGAAATCCCTGTTTTTAACCCAAAAATATCGCTTATTTTCATAGAAATCCCTGTTTTTAACTCAAAAATATCGCTTTTTTCATAGAAATCCCTGTTTTTCCCCATAAATATCGCTTATTTTCATAGAAATCCCTGTTTTTTCCCCTAAAATATCGCTTATTTTCATGGAAATCCCTGTTTTTCCCCTTAAATATCGCTTATTTTCATGGAAATCCCTGTTTTTAACCTTAAATATCGCTTATTTTCATGGAAATCCCTGTTTTTAACCCAAAAATATCGCTTATTTTCATGAAAATCCCTGTTTTAACCCAAAAATATCGCTTATTTTTATAGAAATGCCAGTTTTTCCCCTTAAATATCGCTTATTTTCATAGAAATCCCTGTTTTTAACCCTAAAATATGCTTATTTTCATAGAAATCCCTGTTTTTAACCTAAAATATCGCTTATTTTCATAGAAATCCCTGTTTTTAACCCAAAAATATCACTTATTTTCATAGAAATCCCTGTTTTTCCCCCTAAAATATCGCTTATTTTCATCAAAATCCCTGTGTTTAACCCAAAAATATCGCTAATTTTCATAGAAATCCCCGTTTTTAACCCAAAAATATCACTTATTTTCATCAAAATCCCTGTTATTTCCCCTTAAATATCGCTTATTTTCATCAAAATCCCTGTTTTTAACCCAAAAATATCGCTTATTTTCATAGAAATCCCTGTTTTTTACCCAAAAATATCGCTTATTTTCATAGAAATCCCTGTTTTTCCCCTTAAATATCGCTTATTTTCATAGAAATCCCTGTTTTTAACCCTAAAATATCGCTTATTTTCATAGAAATCCCTGTTTTTAACCTTAAATATCGCTTATTTTCATAGAAATCCCATTTTTAATCCAAAAATATCGCTTATTTTCATGGAAATCCCTGTTTTTCCCCTTAAATATCGCTTATTTTCATGGAAATCCCTGTTTTTTTCCTAAAATATCGCTTATTTTCATGGAAATCCCTGTTTTTCCCCTTAAATATCGCTTATTTTCATCAAAATCCCTGTTTTTAACCTTAAATATCGCTTATTTTCATGGAAATCCCTCTTTTTAACCCAAAAATATCGCTTATTTTCATAGAAATCCCTGTTTTTAACCTTAAATATCGCTTATTTTCATAGAAATCCCTGTTTTTAACCCTAAAATATCGCTTATTTTCATAGAAATCCCTGTTTTTTACCCAAAAATATCGCTTAGTTTCATAGAAATCCCTGTTTTTCCCCTAAAATATCGCTTATTTTCATAGAAATCCCTGTTTTTAACCCAAAAATATCGCTTATTTTCATAGAAATCCCTGTTTTTAACTCAAAAATATCGCTTTTTTCATAGAAATCCCTGTTTTTCCCCATAAATATCGCTTATTTTCATAGAAATCCCTGTTTTTCCCCTAAAATATCGCTTATTTTCATGGAAATCCCTGTTTTTCCCCTTAAATATCGCTTATTTTCATGGAAATCCCTGTTTTTAACCTTAAATATCGCTTATTTTCATGGAAATCCCTGTTTTTAACCCAAAAATATCGCTTATTTTCATGAAAATCCCTGTTTTAACCCAAAAATATCGCTTATTTTTATAGAAATGCCAGTTTTTCCCCTTAAATATCGCTTATTTTCATAGAAATCCCTGTTTTTAACCCTAAAATATGCTTATTTTCATAGAAATCCCTGTTTTTAACCTAAAATATCGCTTATTTTCATAGAAATCCCTGTTTTTAACCCAAAAATATCACTTATTTTCATAGAAATCCCTGTTTTTCCCCCTAAAATATCGCTTATTTTCATCAAAATCCCTGTGTTTAACCCAAAAATATCGCTAATTTTCATAGAAATCCCCGTTTTTAACCCAAAAATATCACTTATTTTCATCAAAATCCCTGTTATTTCCCCTTAAATATCGCTTATTTTCATCAAAATCCCTGTTTTTAACCCAAAAATATCGCTTATTTTCATAGAAATCCCTGTTTTTTACCCAAAAATATCGCTTATTTTCATAGAAATCCCTGTTTTTCCCCTTAAATATCGCTTATTTTCATAGAAATCCCTGTTTTTAACCCTAAAATATCGCTTATTTTCATAGAAATCCCTGTTTTTAACCTTAAATATCGCTTATTTTCATAGAAATCCCATTTTTAATCCAAAAATATCGCTTATTTTCATGGAAATCCCTGTTTTTCCCCTTAAATATCGCTTATTTTCATGGAAATCCCTGTTTTTTTCCTAAAATATCGCTTATTTTCATGGAAATCCCTGTTTTTCCCCTTAAATATCGCTTATTTTCATAGAAATCCCTGTTTTTAACCTTAAATATCGCTTATTTTCATGGAAATCCCTGTTTTTAACCCAAAAATATCGCTTATTTTCATAGAAATCCCTGTTTTTAACCTTAAATATCGCTTATTTTCATAGAAATCCCTGTTTTTAACCCTAAAATATCGCTTATTTTCATGGAAATCCCTGTTTTTCCCCTTAAATATCGCTTATTTTCATCAAAATCCCTGTTTTTAACCTAAAATATCACTTATTTCCATGGAAATCCCTGTTTTTAACCCAAAAATATCGCTTATTTTCATAGAAATCCCTGTTTTTACCCCAAAAATATCGCTTATTTTCATAGAAATCCCTGTTTTTAACCTTAAATATCGCTTATTTTCATCGAAATCCCTGTTTTTAACCCAAAAATATCGCTTATTTTCATAGAAATCTCTGTTTTTCCCCTAAAATATCGCTTATTTTCATAGAAACCGCTGTTTTTAACCCAAAAATATCGCTTTTTTCATAGAAATCCCTGTTTTTCCCCTTAAATATCACTTATTTTCATAGAAATCCCTGTTTTTCCACTAAAATATCGCTTATTTTCACAGAAATCCCTGTTTTTAACCCAAAAATATCGCTTATTTTCATGGAAATCCCTCTTTTTAAACCAAAAATATCGCTTATTTTCATAGAAATCCCTGTTTTTAACCCTAAAATATCGCTTATTTTCATAGAAATCCCTGTTTTTAACCCTAAAATATCGCTTATTTTCATAGAAATCCCTGTTTTTTACCCAAAAATATCGCTTAGTTTCATAGAAATCCCTGTTTTTCCCCTAAAATATCGCTTATTTTCATAGAAATCCCTGTTTTTAACCCAAAAATATCGCTTATTTTCATAGAAATCCCTGTTTTTAACTCAAAAATATCGCTTTTTTCATAGAAATCCCTGTTTTTCCCCATAAATATCGCTTATTTTCATAGAAATCCCTGTTTTTCCCCTAAAATATCGCTTATTTTCATGGAAATCCCTGTTTTTCCCCTTAAATATCGCTTATTTTCATGGAAATCCCTGTTTTTAACCTTAAATATCGCTTATTTTCATGGAAATCCCTGTTTTTAACCCAAAAATATCGCTTATTTTCATGAAAATCCCTGTTTTAACCCAAAAATATCGCTTATTTTTATAGAAATGCCAGTTTTTCCCCTTAAATATCGCTTATTTTCATAGAAATCCCTGTTTTTAACCCTAAAATATGCTTATTTTCATAGAAATCCCTGTTTTTAACCTAAAATATCGCTTATTTTCATAGAAATCCCTGTTTTTAACCCAAAAATATCACTTATTTTCATAGAAATCCCTGTTTTTCCCCCTAAAATATCGCTTATTTTCATCAAAATCCCTGTGTTTAACCCAAAAATATCGCTAATTTTCATAGAAATCCCCGTTTTTAACCCAAAAATATCACTTATTTTCATCAAAATCCCTGTTATTTCCCCTTAAATATCGCTTATTTTCATCAAAATCCCTGTTTTTAACCCAAAAATATCGCTTATTTTCATAGAAATCCCTGTTTTTTACCCAAAAATATCGCTTATTTTCATAGAAATCCCTGTTTTTCCCCTTAAATATCGCTTATTTTCATAGAAATCCCTGTTTTTAACCCTAAAATATCGCTTATTTTCATAGAAATCCCTGTTTTTAACCTTAAATATCGCTTATTTTCATAGAAATCCCATTTTTAATCCAAAAATATCGCTTATTTTCATGGAAATCCCTGTTTTTCCCCTTAAATATCGCTTATTTTCATGGAAATCCCTGTTTTTTTCCTAAAATATCGCTTATTTTCATGGAAATCCCTGTTTTTCCCCTTAAATATCGCTTATTTTCATAGAAATCCCTGTTTTTAACCTTAAATATCGCTTATTTTCATGGAAATCCCTGTTTTTAACCCAAAAATATCGCTTATTTTCATAGAAATCCCTGTTTTTAACCTTAAATATCGCTTATTTTCATAGAAATCCCTGTTTTTAACCCTAAAATATCGCTTATTTTCATGGAAATCCCTGTTTTTCCCCTTAAATATCGCTTATTTTCATCAAAATCCCTGTTTTTAACCTAAAATATCACTTATTTCCATGGAAATCCCTGTTTTTAACCCAAAAATATCGCTTATTTTCATAGAAATCCCTGTTTTTACCCCAAAAATATCGCTTATTTTCATAGAAATCCCTGTTTTTAACCTTAAATATCGCTTATTTTCATCGAAATCCCTGTTTTTAACCCAAAAATATCGCTTATTTTCATAGAAATCTCTGTTTTTCCCCTAAAATATCGCTTATTTTCATAGAAACCGCTGTTTTTAACCAAAAAATATCGCTTTTTTCATAGAAATCCCTGTTTTTCCCCTTAAATATCACTTATTTTCATAGAAATCCCTGTTTTTCCACTAAAATATCGCTTATTTTCACAGAAATCCCTGTTTTTAACCCAAAAATATCGCTTATTTTCATGGAAATCCCTGTTTTTAACCCAAAAATATCGCTTATTTTCATAGAAATCCCTGTTTTTCCACTAAAATATCGCTTATTTTCATAGAAATCCCTGTTTTTAACCCAAAAATATCGCTTATTTTCATGGAAATGCCTGTTTTTCCCAAAAATATCGCTTATTTTCATAGAAATCCCTGTTTTTAACCCAAAAATATCGCTTATTTTCATGGAAATCCCTGTTTTTAACCCAAAAATATCGCTTATTTTCATGGAAATCCCTGTTTTTCCACTAAAATATCGCTTATTTTCATAGAAATCCCTGTTTTTCCCCTTAAATATCGCTTATTTTCATAGAAATCCCTGTTTTTAACCCAAAAATATCGCTTTTTTTCATAGAAATCCCAGTTTTTCCCCTAAAATATCGCTTATTTTCATAGAAATCTCTGTTTTTCCCCTTAAATATCGCTTATTTTCATAGAAATCCCTGTTTTTCCCCTAAAATATCGCTTAATTTCATCAAAATCCCTGTTTTTAACCCAAAAATATCGCTTTTTTCATAGAAATCCCTGTTTTTCCCCTTAAATATCGCTTATTTTCATAGAAATCCCTGTTTTTCCCTTTAAATATCGCTTATTTTCATAGAAATCCCTGTTTTTCCCCTAAAATATCGCTTATTTTCATAGAAATCCCTGTTTTTAACCCAAAAATATCGCTTATTTTCATAGAAATCCCTGTTTTTAACCTTAAAATATCGCTTATTTTCATAAAAATCCCTGTTTTTAACCCAAAAATATCGCTTATTTTCATAGAAATACCTGTATTTCCCCTTAAATATTGCTTATTTTCATAGAAATCCCTGTTTTTAACCCAAAAATATCGCTTATTTTCATTGAAATCCCTGTTTTTAACCTAAAATATCGCTTATTTTCATAGAAATCCCTGTTTTTAACCTAAAATATCGCTTATTTTCATCGAAATCCCCGTTTTTCCCCTTAAATATCGCTTGGTTTCATAGAAATCCCTGTTTTTCCACTAAAATATCGCTTATTTTCATCAAAATCCCTGTTTGTAACCCAAAAATATCGCTTATTTTCATGGAAATCCCTGTTTTTAACCTAAAATATCGCTTATTTTCATCGAAATCCCTGTTTTTCCCCCTAAAATATCGCTTATTTTCATCAAAATCCCTGTTTTTAACCCAAAAATATCGCTTATTTTCATAGAAATCCCTGTTTTTAACCCAAAAATATCGCTTATTTTCATAGAAATCCCTGTTTTTAACCTAAAATATCGCTTATTTTCATGGAAATACCTGTTTTTAACCCAAAAATATTGCATATTTTCATAGAAATCCCTGTTTTTAACCCTAAAATATCGCTTATTTTCATAGAAATCCCTGTTTTTAACCTAAAATATCACTTATTTTCATAGAAATCCCTGTTTTTAACCTTAAATATCGCTTATTTTCATGGAAATCCCTGTTTTTCCTCTTAAATATCGCTTATTTTCATAGAAATCCCTGTTTTTAACCTAAAATATCGCTTATTTTCATAGAAATCCCTGTTTTTAACCCAAAAATATTGCATATTTTCATGAAAATCCCTGTTTTTCCACTAAAATATCACTTATTTTCATAGAAATCCCTGTTTTTAACCCAAAAATATCGCTTATTTTCATGGAAATCCCTGTTTTTAACCTAAAATATCGCTTATTTTCATAGAAATCCCTGTTTTTAACCCAAAAATATCGCTTATTTTCATAGAAATCCCTGTTTTTAACCTTAAAATATCGCTTATTTTCATGGAAATCCCTGTTTTTCCCAAAAATATCGCTTATTTTCATAGAAATCCCTGTTTTTAACCCAAAAATATCACTTATTTTCATGGAAATCCCTGTTTTTAACCCTAAAATATGCTTATTTTCATAGAAATCCCTGTTTTTCCCCTAAAATATCGCTTATTTTCATAGAAATCCCTGTTTTTAACCCAAAAATATCACTTATTTTCATAGAAATCCCTGTTTTTCCCCTTAAATATCGCTTATTTTCATCAAAATCCCTGTGTTTAACCCAAAAATATCGCTAATTTTCATAGAAATCCCCGTTTTTAACCCAAAAATATCACTTATTTTCATCAAAATCCCTGTTATTTCCCCTTAAATATCGCTTATTTTCATCAAAATCCCTGTTTTTAACCCAAAAATATCGCTTATTTTCATAGAAATCCCTGTTTTTTACCCAAAAATATCGCTTATTTTCATAGAAATCCCTGTTTTTCCCCTTAAATATCGCTTATTTTCATAGAAATCCCTGTTTTTAACCCTAAAATATCGCTTATTTTCATAGAAATCCCTGTTTTTAACCTAAAATATCGCTTATTTTCATAGAAATCCCTGTTTTTAACCCAAAAATATTGCATATTTTCATGAAAATCCCTGTTTTTCCACTAAAATATCACTTATTTTCATAGAAATCCCTGTTTTTAACCTTAAATATCGCTTATTTTCATGGAAATCCCTGTTTTTAACCTAAAATATCGCTTATTTTCATAGAAATCCCTGTTTTTAACCCAAAAATATCGCTTATTTTCATGAAAATCCCTGTTTTAACCCAAAAATATCGCTTATTTTCATAGAAATGCCAGTTTTTCCCCTTAAATATCGCTTATTTTCATAGAAATCCCTGTTTTTAACCCTAAAATATGCTTATTTTCATAGAAATCCCTGTTTTTCCCCTAAAATATCGCTTATTTTCATAGAAATCCCTGTTTTTAACCCAAAAATATCACTTATTTTCATAGAAATCCCTGTTTTTCCCCTTAAATATCGCTTATTTTCATCAAAATCCCTGTGTTTAACCCAAAAATATCGCTAATTTTCATAGAAATCCCCGTTTTTAACCCAAAAATATCACTTATTTTCATCAAAATCCCTGTTATTTCCCCTTAAATATCGCTTATTTTCATCAAAATCCCTGTTTTTAACCCAAAAATATCGCTTATTTTCATAGAAATCCCTGTTTTTTACCCAAAAATATTGCTTATTTTCATGGAAATCCCTGTTTTTCCACTAAAATATCGCTTATTTTCATAGAAATCCCTGTTTTTCCCCTTAAATATCGCTTATTTTCATAGAAATCCCTGTTTTTAACCCAAAAATATCGCTTTTTTTCATAGAAATCCCAGTTTTTCCCCTAAAATATCGCTTATTTTCATAGAAATCTCTGTTTTTCCCCTTAAATATCGCTTATTTTCATAGAAATCCCTGTTTTTTCCCCTAAAATATCGCTTAATTTCATCAAAATCCCTGTTTTTAACCCAAAAATATCGCTTTTTTCATAGAAATCCCTGTTTTTCCCCTTAAATATCGCTTATTTTCATAGAAATCCCTGTTTTTCCCTTTAAATATCGCTTATTTTCATAGAAATCCCTGTTTTTCCCCTAAAATATCGCTTATTTTCATAGAAATCCCTGTTTTTAACCCAAAAATATCGCTTATTTTCATAGAAATCCCTGTTTTTAACCTTAAAATATCGCTTATTTTCATAAAAATCCCTGTTTTTAACCCAAAAATATCGCTTATTTTCATAGAAATACCTGTATTTCCCCTTAAATATTGCTTATTTTCATAGAAATCCCTGTTTTTAACCCAAAAATATCGCTTATTTTCATTGAAATCCCTGTTTTTAACCTAAAATATCGCTTATTTTCATAGAAATCCCTGTTTTTAACCTAAAATATCGCTTATTTTCATCGAAATCCCCGTTTTTCCCCTTAAATATCGCTTGGTTTCATAGAAATCCCTGTTTTTCCACTAAAATATCGCTTATTTTCATCAAAATCCCTGTTTGTAACCCAAAAATATCGCTTATTTTCATGGAAATCCCTGTTTTTAACCTAAAATATCGCTTATTTTCATCGAAATCCCTGTTTTTCCCCCTAAAATATCGCTTATTTTCATCAAAATCCCTGTTTTTAACCCAAAAATATCGCTTATTTTCATAGAAATCCCTGTTTTTAACCCAAAAATATCGCTTATTTTCATAGAAATCCCTGTTTTTAACCTAAAATATCGCTTATTTTCATGGAAATACCTGTTTTTAACCCAAAAATATTGCATATTTTCATAGAAATCCCTGTTTTTAACCCTAAAATATCGCTTATTTTCATAGAAATCCCTGTTTTTAACCTAAAATATCACTTATTTTCATAGAAATCCCTGTTTTTAACCTTAAATATCGCTTATTTTCATGGAAATCCCTGTTTTTCCTCTTAAATATCGCTTATTTTCATAGAAATCCCTGTTTTTAACCTAAAATATCGCTTATTTTCATAGAAATCCCTGTTTTTAACCCAAAAATATTGCATATTTTCATGAAAATCCCTGTTTTTCCACTAAAATATCACTTATTTTCATAGAAATCCCTGTTTTTAACCCAAAAATATCGCTTATTTTCATGGAAATCCCTGTTTTTAACCTAAAATATCGCTTATTTTCATAGAAATCCCTGTTTTTAACCCAAAAATATCGCTTATTTTCATGAAAATCCCTGTTTTTCCCCTTAAATATCGCTTATTTTCATGGAAATCCCTGTTTTTAACCTTAAATATCGCTTATTTTCATGGAAATCCCTGTTTTTAACCCTAAAATATGCTTATTTTCATAGAAATCCCTGTTTTTCCCCAAAAATATCGCTTATTTTCATAGAAATCCCTGTTTTTAACCCAAAAATATCACTTATTTTCATAGAAATCCCTGTTTTTCCCCTTAAATATCGCTTATTTTCATCAAAATCCCTGTGTTTAACCCAAAAATATCGCTAATTTTCATAGAAATCCCCGTTTTTAACCCAAAAATATCACTTATTTTCATCAAAATCCCTGTTATTTCCCCTTAAATATCGCTTATTTTCATCAAAATCCCTGTTTTTAACCCAAAAATATCGCTTATTTTCATAGAAATCCCTGTTTTTAACCCAAAAATATCGCTTATTTTCATAGAAATCCCTGTTTTTCCCCTTAAATATCGCTTATTTTCATGGAAATCCCTGTTTTTAACCCTAAAATATCGCTTATTTTCATAGAAATCCCTGTTTTTAACCTTAAATATCGCTTATTTTCATAGAAATCCCATTTTTAATCCAAAAATATCGCTTATTTTCATGGAAATCCCTGTTTTTCCCCTTAAATATCGCTTATTTTCATGGAAATCCCTGTTTTTTTCCTAAAATATCGCTTATTTTCATGGAAATCCCTGTTTTTCCCCTTAAATATCGCTTATTTTCATAGAAATCCCTGTTTTTAACCTTAAATATCGCTTATTTTCATGGAAATCCCTGTTTTTAACCCAAAAATATCGCTTATTTTCATAGAAATCCCTGTTTTTAACCTTAAATATCGCTTATTTTCATAGAAATCCCTGTTTTTAACCCTAAAATATCGCTTATTTTCATAGAAATCCCTGTTTTTAACTTAAATATCGCTTATTTTCATAGAAATCCCTGTTTTTCCCCTTAAATATCACTTATTTTCATAGAAATCCCTGTTTTTCCCCTAAAATATCGCTTATTTTCATAGAAATCCCTGTTTTTAACCCAAAAATATCGCTTATTTTCATGGAAATCCCTGTTTTTAACCCAAAAATATCGCTTATTTTCATAGAAATCCCTGTTTTTCCACTAAAATATCGCTTATTTTCATAGAAATCCCTGTTTTTCCCCTTAAATATCGCTTATTTTCATCAAAATCCCTGTTTTTAACCCAAAAATATCGCTTTTTTTCATAGAAATCCCAGTTTTTCCCCTAAAATATCGCTTATTTTCATAGAAATCTCTGTTTTTCCCCTTAAATATCGCTTATTTTCATAGAAATCCCTGTTTTTCCCCTAAAATATCGCTTAATTTCATCAAAATCCCTGTTTTTAACCCAAAAATATCGCTTATTTTCATAGAAATCCCTGTTTTTAACCTTAAAATATCGCTTATTTTCATAAAAATCCCTGTTTTTAACCCAAAAATATCGCTTATTTTCATAGAAATACCTGTATTTCCCCTTAAATATTGCTTATTTTCATAGAAATCCCTGTTTTTAACCCAAAAATATCGCTTATTTTCATTGAAATCCCTGTTTTTAACCTAAAATATCGCTTATTTTCATAGAAATCCCTGTTTTTAACCTAAAATATCGCTTATTTTCATCGAAATCCCTGTTTTTCCCCTTAAATATCGCTTATTTTCATAGAAATCCCTGTTTTTAACCTTAAATATCGCTTATTTTCATGGAAATCGCTGTTTTTCCCCTAAAATATCGCTTATTTTCATAGAAATCCCTGTTTTTAACCTAAAATATCGCTTATTTTCATAGAAATCCCTGTTTTTAACCCAAAAATATTGCATATTTTCATGAAAATCCCTGTTTTTCCACTAAAATATCACTTATTTTCATAGAAATCCCTGTTTTTAACCCAAAAATATCACTTATTTTCATAGAAATCCCTGTTTTTCCCCTTAAATATCGCTTATTTTCATCAAAATCCCTGTGTTTAACCCAAAAATATCGCTTATTTTCATGGAAATCCCTGTTTTTAACCCAAAAATATCGCTTATTTTCATAGAAATCCCTGTTTTTTACCCAAAAATATCGCTTATTTTCATAGAAATCCCTGTTTTTCCCCTTAAATATCGCTTATTTTCATAGAAATCCCTGTTTTTAACCCAAAAATATCGCTTATTTTCTTAGAAATCCCATTTTTAATCCAAAAATATCACTTATTTTCATGGAAATCCCTGTTTTTCCCCTTAAATATCGCTTATTTTCATGGAAATCCCTGTTTTTTTCCTAAAATATCGCTTATTTTCATGGAAATCCCTGTTTTTCCCCTTAAATATCGCTTATTTTCATAGAAATCCCTGTTTTTAACCTTAAATATCGCTTATTTTCATAGAAATCCCTGTTTTTAACCCAAAAATATCGCTTATTTTCATAGAAATCCCTGTTTTTAACCTTAAATATCGCTTATTTTCATAGATATCCCTGTTTTTAACCCTAAAATATCGCTTATTTTCATAGAAATCCCTGTTTTTCCCCAAAAATATCGCTTATTTTCATAGAAATCCCTGTTTTTAACCTTAAATATCGCTTATTTTCATCGAAATCCCTGTTTTTAACCCAAAAATATCGCTTATTTTCATAGAAATCTCTGTTTTTCCCCTAAAATATCGCTTATTTTCATAGAAACCGCTGTTTTTAACCCAAAAATATCGCTTTTTTCATAGAAATCCCTGTTTTTCCCCTTAAATATCGCTTATTTTCATAGAAATCCCTGTTTTTCCCTTTAAATATCGCTTATTTTCATAGAAATCCCTGTTTTTCCCCTAAAATATCGCTTATTTTCATAGAAATCCCTGTTTTTAACCCAAAAATATCGCTTATTTTCATAGAAATCCCTGTTTTTAACCTTAAAATATCGCTTATTTTCATAAAAATCCCTGTTTTTAACCCAAAAATATCGCTTATTTTCATAGAAATACCTGTATTTCCCCTTAAATATTGCTTATTTTCATAGAAATCCCTGTTTTTAACCCAAAAATATCGCTTATTTTCATTGAAATCCCTGTTTTTAACCTAAAATATCGCTTATTTTCATAGAAATCCCTGTTTTTAACCTAAAATATCGCTTATTTTCATAGAAATCCCCGTTTTTCCCCTTAAATATCGCTTGGTTTCATAGAAATCCCTGTTTTTCCACTAAAATATCGCTTATTTTCATCAAAATCCCTGTTTGTAACCCAAAAATATCGCTTATTTTCATGGAAATCCCTGTTTTTAACCTAAAATATCGCTTATTTTCATCGAAATCCCTGTTTTTCCCCCTAAAATATCGCTTATTTTCATCAAAATCCCTGTTTTTAACCCAAAAATATCGCTTATTTTCATAGAAATCCCTGTTTTTAACCCAAAAATATCGCTTATTTTCATAGAAATCCCTGTTTTTAACCTAAAATATCGCTTATTTTCATGGAAATACCTGTTTTTAACCCAAAAATATTGCATATTTTCATAGAAATCCCTGTTTTTAACCCTAAAATATCGCTTATTTTCATAGAAATCCCTGTTTTTAACCTAAAATATCACTTATTTTCATAGAAATCCCTGTTTTTAACCTTAAATATCGCTTATTTTCATGGAAATCCCTGTTTTTCCTCTTAAATATCGCTTATTTTCATAGAAATCCCTGTTTTTAACCTAAAATATCGCTTATTTTCATAGAAATCCCTGTTTTTAACCCAAAAATATTGCATATTTTCATGAAAATCCCTGTTTTTCCACTAAAATATCACTTATTTTCATAGAAATCCCTGTTTTTAACCCAAAAATATCGCTTATTTTCATGGAAATCCCTGTTTTTAACCTAAAATATCGCTTATTTTCATAGAAATCCCTGTTTTTAACCCAAAAATATCGCTTATTTTCATGAAAATCCCTGTTTTTCCCCTTAAATATCGCTTATTTTCATGGAAATCCCTGTTTTTAACCTTAAATATCGCTTATTTTCATGGAAATCCCTGTTTTTAACCCTAAAATATGCTTATTTTCATAGAAATCCCTGTTTTTCCCCTAAAATATCGCTTATTTTCATAGAAATCCCTGTTTTTAACCCAAAAATATCACTTATTTTCATAGAAATCCCTGTTTTTCCCCTTAAATATCGCTTATTTTCATCAAAATCCCTGTGTTTAACCCAAAAATATCGCTAATTTTCATAGAAATCCCCGTTTTTAACCCAAAAATATCACTTATTTTCATCAAAATCCCTGTTATTTCCCCTTAAATATCGCTTATTTTCATCAAAATCCCTGTTTTTAACCCAAAAATATCGCTTATTTTCATAGAAATCCCTGTTTTTTACCCAAAAATATCGCTTATTTTCATAGAAATCCCTGTTTTTCCCCTTAAATATCGCTTATTTTCATAGAAATCTCTGTTTTTAACCCTAAAATATCGCTTATTTTCATAGAAATCCCTGTTTTTAACCTAAAATATCGCTTATTTTCATAGAAATCCCTGTTTTTAACCCAAAAATATTGCATATTTTCATGAAAATCCCTGTTTTTCCACTAAAATATCACTTATTTTCATAGAAATCCCTGTTTTTAACCCAAAAATATCGCTTATTTTCATGGAAATCCCTGTTTTTAACCTAAAATATCGCTTATTTTCATAGAAATCCCTGTTTTTCCACTAAAATATCGCTTATTTTCATGAAAATCCCTGTTTTAACCCAAAAATATCGCTTATTTTCATAGAAATGCCAGTTTTTCCCCTTAAATATCACTTATTTTCATCAAAATCCCTGTTTTTAACCCTAAAATATGCTTATTTTCATAGAAATCCCTGTTTTTCCCCTAAAATATCGCTTATTTTCATAGAAATCCCTGTTTTTAACCCAAAAATATCACTTATTTTCATAGAAATCCCTGTTTTTCCCCTTAAATATCGCTTATTTTCATCAAAATCCCTGTGTTTAACCCAAAAATATCGCTAATTTTCATAGAAATCCCCGTTTTTAACCCAAAAATATCACTTATTTTCATCAAAATCCCTGTTATTTCCCCTTAAATATCGCTTATTTTCATCAAAATCCCTGTTTTTAACCCAAAAATATCGCTTATTTTCATAGAAATCCCTGTTTTTTACCCAAAAATATCGCTTATTTTCATAGAAATCCCTGTTTTTAACCCAAAAATATCGCTTATTTTCATAGAAATCCCTGTTTTTAACCCTAAAATATCGCTTATTTTCATAGAAATCCCTGTTTTTAACCTTAAATATCGCTTATTTTCATAGAAATCCCATTTTTAATCCAAAAATATCGCTTATTTTCATGGAAATCCCTGTTTTTCCCCTTAAATATCGCTTATTTTCATGGAAATCCCTGTTTTTTTCCTAAAATATCGCTTATTTTCATGGAAATCCCTGTTTTTCCCCTTAAATATCGCTTATTTTCATAGAAATCCCTGTTTTTAACCTTAAATATCGCTTATTTTCATGGAAATCCCTGTTTTTAACCCAAAAATATCGCTTATTTTCATAGAAATCCCTGTTTTTAACCTTAAATATCGCTTATTTTCATAGAAATCCCTGTTTTTAACCCTAAAATATCGCTTATTTTCATAGAAATCCCTGTTTTTAACTTAAATATCGCTTATTTTCATAGAAATCCCTGTTTTTCCCCTTAAATATCACTTATTTTCATAGAAATCCCTGTTTTTCCCCTAAAATATCGCTTATTTTCATAGAAATCCCTGTTTTTAACCCAAAAATATCGCTTATTTTCATGGAAATCCCTGTTTTTCCCAAAAATATCGCTTATTTTCATAGAAATCCCTGTTTTTAACCCAAAAATATCGCTTATTTTCATGGAAATCCCTGTTTTTAACCCAAAAATATCGCTTATTTTCATAGAAATCCCTGTTTTTCCACTAAAATATCGCTTATTTTCATAGAAATCCCTGTTTTTCCCCTTAAATATCGCTTATTTTCATCAAAATCCCTGTTTTTAACCCAAAAATATCGCTTTTTTTCATAGAAATCCCAGTTTTTCCCCTAAAATATCGCTTATTTTCATAGAAATCTCTGTTTTTCCCCTTAAATATCGCTTATTTTCATAGAAATCCCTGTTTTTCCCCTAAAATATCGCTTAATTTCATCAAAATCCCTGTTTTTAACCCAAAAATATCGCTTTTTTTCATAGAAATCCCAGTTTTTCCCCTAAAATATCACTTATTTTCATAGAAATCTCTGTTTTTCCCCTTAAATATCGCTTATTTTCATAGAAATCCCTGTTTTTCCCTTTAAATATCGCTTATTTTCATAGAAATCCCCGTTTTTCCCCTAAAATATCGCTTATTTTCATAGAAATCCCTGTTTTTAACCCAAAAATATCGCTTATTTTCATAGAAATCCCTGTTTTTAACCTTAAAATATCGCTTATTTTCATAAAAATCCCTGTTTTTAACCCAAAAATATCGCTTATTTTCATAGAAATACCTGTATTTCCCCTTAAATATTGCTTATTTTCATAGAAATCCCTGTTTTTAACCCAAAAATATCGCTTATTTTCATTGAAATCCCTGTTTTTAACCTAAAATATCGCTTATTTTCATAGAAATCCCTGTTTTTAACCTAAAATATCGCTTATTTTCATAGAAATCCCCGTTTTTCCCCTTAAATATCGCTTGGTTTCATAGAAATCCCTGTTTTTCCACTAAAATATCGCTTATTTTCATCAAAATCCCTGTTTGTAACCCAAAAATATCGCTTATTTTCATGGAAATCCCTGTTTTTAACCTAAAATATCGCTTATTTTCATCGAAATCCCTGTTTTTCCCCTTAAATATCGCTTATTTTCATAGAAATCCCTGTTTTTAACCTTAAATATCGCTTATTTTCATGGAAATCGCTGTTTTTCCCCTAAAATATCGCTTATTTTCATAGAAATCCCTGTTTTTAACCTTAAATATCGCTTATTTTCATAGAAATCCCTGTTTTTAACCCAAAAATATTGCATATTTTCATGAAAATCCCTGTTTTTCCACTAAAATATCACTTATTTTCATAGAAATCCCTGTTTTTAACCCAAAAATATCGCTTATTTTCATGGAAATCCCTGTTTTTAACCTAAAATATCGCTTATTTTCATGGAAATCCCTGTTTTTCCACTAAAATATCGCTTATTTTCATAGAAATCCCTGTTTTTAACCCAAAAATATCGCTTATTTTCATAGAAATCCCTGTTTTAACCCAAAAATATCACTTATTTTCATAGAAATGCCAGTTTTTCCCCTTAAATATCGCTTATTTTCATCAAAATCCCTGTTTTTAACCCTAAAATAACGCTTATTTTCATAGAAATCCCTGTTTTTCCCCTAAAATATCGCTTATTTTCATAGAAATCCCTGTTTTTAACCCAAAAATATCACTTATTTTCATAGAAATCCCTGTTTTTCCCCTTAAATATCGCTTATTTTCATCAAAATCCCTGTGTTTAACCCAAAAATATCGCTTATTTTCATGGAAATCCCTGTTTTTAACCCAAAAATATCGCTTATTTTCATAGAAATCCCTGTTTTTTACCCAAAAATATCGCTTATTTTCATAGAAATCCCTGTTTTTCCCCTTAAATATCGCTTATTTTCATAGAAATCCCTGTTTTTAACCCAAAAATATCGCTTATTTTCATAGAAATCCCATTTTTAATCCAAAAATATCACTTATTTTCATGGAAATCCCTGTTTTTCCCCTTAAATATCGCTTATTTTCATGGAAATCCCTGTTTTTTTCCTAAAATATCGCTTATTTTCATGGAAATCCCTGTTTTTCCCCTTAAATATCGCTTATTTTCATAGAAATCCCTGTTTTTAACCTTAAATATCGCTTATTTTCATAGAAATCCCTGTTTTTAACCCAAAAATATCGCTTATTTTCATAGAAATCCCTGTTTTTAACCTTAAATATCGCTTATTTTCATAGAAATCCCTGTTTTTAACCCTAAAATATCGCTTATTTTCATAGAAATCCCTGTTTTTCCCCAAAAATATCGCTTATTTTCATAGAAATCCCTGTTTTTAACCTTAAATATCGCTTATTTTCATCGAAATCCCTGTTTTTAACCCAAAAATATCGCTTATTTTCATAGAAATCTCTGTTTTTCCCCTAAAATATCGCTTATTTTCATAGAAACCGCTGTTTTTAACCCAAAAATATCGCTTTTTTCATAGAAATCCCTGTTTTTAACCTTAAATATCGCTTATGTTCATAGAAATCCCTGTTTTTCCACTAAAATATCACTTATTTTCATGGAAATCCCTGTTTTTCCACTAAAATATCGCTTATTTTCATAGAAATCCCTGTTTTTAACCCAAAAATATCGCTTATTTTCATGGAAATCCCTGTTTTTCCCAAAAATATCGCTTATTTTCATAGAAATCCCTGTTTTCAACCTAAAATATCACTTATTTTCATCAAAATCCCTGTTTTTAACCTTAAATATCGCTTATTTTCATAGAAATCCCTGTTTTTCCCCTTAAATATCGCTTATTTTCATGGAAATCCCTGTTTTTAACCCTAAAATATCGCTTATTTTCATAGAAATCCCTGTTTTTAACCTAAAATATCACTTATTTTCATCAAAATCCCTGTTTTTAACCTTAAATATCGCTTATTTTCATGGAAATCCCTGTTTTTCCCCTTAAATATCGCTTATTTTCATAGAAATCCCTGTTTTTAACCTAAAATATCGCTTATTTTTATAGAAATCCCTGTTTTTAACCCAAAAATATTGCATATTTTCATGAAAATCCCTGTTTTTCCACTAAAATATCACTTATTTTCATAGAAATCCCTGTTTTTAACCCAAAAATATCGCTTATTTTCATGGAAATCCCTGTTTTTAACCTAAAATATCGCTTATTTTCATAGAAATCCCTGTTTTTAACCCAAAAATATCGCTTATTTTCATGGAAATCCCTGTTTTAACCCAAAAATATCGCTTATTTTCATAGAAATGCCAGTTTTTCCCCTTAAATATCGCTTATTTTCATCAAAATCCCTGTTTTTAACCCTAAAATAACGCTTATTTTCATAGAAATCACTGTTTTTAACCTAAAATATCGCTTATTTTCATAGAAATCCCTGTTTTTAACCCAAAAATATCACTTATTTTCATAGAAATCCCTGTTTTTCCCCTTAAATATCGCTTATTTTCATCAAAATCCCTGTGTTTAACCCAAAAATATCGCTAATTTTCATAGAAATCCCCGTTTCTAACCCAAAAATATCGCTTATTTTCATCAAAATCCCTGTTATTTCCCCTTAAATATCGCTTATTTTCATCAAAATCCCTGTTTTTAACCCAAAAATATCGCTTATTTTCATAGAAATCCCTGTTTTTTACCCAAAAATATCGCTTATTTTCATAGAAATCCCTGTTTTTCCCCTTAAATATCGCTTATTTTCATAGAAATCCCTGTTTTTCACCCTAAAATATCGCTTATTTTCATAGAAATCCCTGTTTTTAACCTTAAATATCGCTTATTTTCATAGAAATCCCATTTTTAATCCAAAAATATCGCTTATTTTCATGGAAATCCCTGTTTTTCCCCTTAAATATCGCTTATTTTCATGGAAATCCCTGTTTTTTTCCTAAAATATTGCTTATTTTCATAGAAATCCCTGTTTTTCCCCTTAAATATCGCTTATTTTCATAGAAATCCCTGTTTTTAACCTTAAATATCGCTTATTTTCATGGAAATCCCTGTTTTTAACCCAAAAATATCGCTTATTTTCATAGAAATCCCTGTTTTTAACCTTAAATATCGCTTATTTTCATAGAAATCCCTGTTTTTAACCCTAAAATATCGCTTATTTTCATAGAAATCCCTGTTTTTAACCCAAAAATATCGCTTATTTTCATAGAAATCTCTGTTTTTCCCCTAAAATATCGCTTATTTTCATAGAAACCGCTGTTTTTAACCCAAAAATATCGCTTTTTTCATAGAAATCCCTGTTTTTAACCTAAAATATCGCTTATTTTCATAGAAATCCCTGTTTTTCCCCTTAAATATCACTTATTTTCATAGAAATCCCTGTTTTTCCACTAAAATATCGCTTATTTTCACAGAAATCCCTGTTTTTAACCCAAAAATATCGCTTTTTTTCATGGAAATCCCTGTTTTTAACCCAAAAATATCGCTTATTTTCATAGAAATCCCTGTTTTTCCACTAAAATATCGCTTATTTTCATAGAAATCCCTGTTTTTAACCCAAAAATATCGCTTATTTTCATGGAAATCCCTGTTTTTCCCAAAAATATCGCTTATTTTCATAGAAATCCCTGTTTTTAACCCAAAAATATCGCTTATTTTCATGGAAATCCCTGTTTTTAACCCAAAAATATCGCTTATTTTCATAGAAATCCCTGTTTTTCCACTAAAATATCGCTTATTTTCATAGAAATCCCTGTTTTTCCCCTTAAATATCGCTTATTTTCATGGAAATCCCTGTTTTTAACCCAAAAATATCGCTTTTTTTCATAGAAATCCCAGTTTTTCCCCTAAAATATCGCTTATTTTCATAGAAATCTCTGTTTTTCCCCTTAAATATCGCTTATTTTCATAGAAATCCCTGTTTTTCCCCTAAAATATCGCTTAATTTCATCAAAATCCCTGTTTTTAACCCAAAAATATCGCTTTTTTTCATAGAAATCCCAGTTTTTCCCCTAAAATATCACTTATTTTCATAGAAATCTCTGTTTTTCCCCTTAAATATCGCTTATTTTCATAGAAATCCCTGTTTTTCCCTTTAAATATCGCTTATTTTCATAGAAATCCCTGTTTTTCCCCTAAAATATCGCTTATTTTCATAGAAATCCCTGTTTTTAACCCAAAAATATCGCTTATTTTCATAGAAATCCCTGTTTTTAACCTTAAAATATCGCTTATTTTCATAAAAATCCCTGTTTTTAACCCAAAAATATCGCTTATTTTCATAGAAATACCTGTTTTTCCCCTTAAATATCGCTTATTTTCATAGAAATCCCTGTTTTTAACCTAAAATATCGCTTATTTTCATAGAAATCCCCGTTTTTCCCCTTAAATATCGCTTGGTTTCATAGAAATCCCTGTTTTTCCACTAAAATATCGCTTATTTTCATCAAAATCCCTGTTTGTAACCCAAAAATATCGCTTATTTTCATGGAAATCCCTGTTTTTAACCTAAAATATCGCTTATTTTCATAGAAATCCCTGTTTTTCCCCTTAAATATCGCTTATTTTCATTGAAATCCCTGTTTTTAACCTTAAATATCGCTTATTTTCATGGAAATCGCTGTTTTTCCCCTAAAATATCGCTTATTTTCATAGAAATCCCTGTTTTTAACCTTAAATATCGCTTATTTTCATAGAAATCCCTGTTTTTAACCCAAAAATATCGCTTATTTTCATAGAAATCCCTGTTTTTCCCCTTAAATATCGCTTATTTTCATCAAAATCCCTGTGTTTAACCCAAAAATATCGCTTATTTTCATGGAAATCCCTGTTTTTAACCCAAAAATATCGCTCATTTTCATAGAAATCCCTGTTTTTTACCCAAAAATATCGCTTATTTTCATAGAAATCCCTGTTTTTCCCCTTAAATATCGCTTATTTTCATAGAAATCCCTGTTTTTAACCCTTAAATATCGCTTATTTTCATAGAAATCCCTGTTTTTCCCCTTAAATATCGCTTATTTTCATAGAAATCCCATTTTTAATCCAAAAATATCGCTTATTTTCATGGAAATCCCTGTTTTTCCCCTTAAATATCGCTTATTTTCATGGAAATCCCTGTTTTTTTCCTAAAATATCGCTTATTTTCATGGAAATCCCTGTTTTTCCCCTTAAATATCGCTTATTTTCATAGAAATCCCTGTTTTTAACCTTAAATATCGCTTATTTTCATAGAAATCCCTGTTTTTAACCCAAAAATATCGCTTATTTTCATTGAAATCCCTGTTTTTAACCTTAAATATCGCTTATTTTCATAGAAATCCCTGTTTTTAACCCTAAAATATCGCTTATTTTCATAGAAATCCCTGTTTTTCCCCAAAAATATCGCTTATTTTCATAGAAATCCCTGTTTTTAACCTTAAATATCGCTTATTTTCATCGAAATCCCTGTTTTTAACCCAAAAATATCGCTTATTTTCATAGAAATCTGTTTTTCCCCTAAAATATCGCTTATTTTCATAGAAACCGCTGTTTTTAACCCAAAAATATCGCTTTTTTCATAGAAATCCCTGTTTTTAACCTTAAATATCGCTTATGTTCATAGAAATCCCTGTTTTTCCCCTTAAATATCACTTATTTTCATAGAAATCCCTGTTTTTCCACTAAAATATCGCTTATTTTCATAGAAATCCCATTTTTAACCCAAAAATATCGCTTATTTTCATGGAAATCCCTGTTTTTAACCCAAAAATATCGCTTATTTTCATAGAAATCCCTGTTTTTAACCTTAAATATCGCTTATTTTCATAGAAATCCCTGATTTTAACCCAAAAATATCGCTTATTTTCATGGAAATCCCTGTTTTTCCCAAAAATATCGCTTATTTTCATAGAAATCCCTGTTTTTCCCCTAAAATATCGCTTATTTTCATGGAAATCCCTGTTTTTAACCCAAAAATATCGCTTATTTTCATAGAAATCCCTGTTTTTCCCCTTAAATATCGCTTATTTTCATGGAAATCCCTGTTTTTAACCCAAAAATATCGCTTTTTTTCATAGAAATCCCAGTTTTTCCCCTAAAATATCGCTTATTTTCATAGAAATCTCTGTTTTTCCCCTTAAATATCGCTTATTTTCATAGAAATCCCTGTTTTTCCCCTAAAATATCGCTTAATTTCATCAAAATCCCTGTTTTTAACCCAAAAATATCGCTTTTTTCATAGAAATCCCAGTTTTTCCCCTAAAATATCACTTATTTTCATAGAAATCTCTGTTTTTCCCCTTAAATATCGCTTATTTTCATAGAAATCCCTGTTTTTCCCTTTAAATATCGCTTATTTTCATAGAAATCCCTGTTTTTCCCCTAAAATATCGCTTATTTTCATAGAAATCCCTGTTTTTAACCCAAAAATATCGCTTATTTTCATAGAAATCCCTGTTTTTAACCTTAAAATATCGCTTATTTTCATAAAAATCCCTGTTTTTAACCCAAAAATATCGCTTATTTTCATAGAAATACCTGTATTTCCCCTTAAATATTGCTTATTTTCATAGAAATCCCTGCTTTTAACCTTAAATATCGCTTATTTTCATTGAAATCCCTGTTTTTAACCTAAAATATCGCTTATTTTCATAGAAATCCCTGTTTTTAACCTAAAATATCGCTTATTTTCATAGAAATCCCCGTTTTTCCCCTTAAATATCGCTTGGTTTCATAGAAATCCCTGTTTTTCCACTAAAATATCGCTTATTTTCATCAAAATCCCTGTTTGTAACCCAAAAATATCGCTTATTTTCATGGAAATCCCTGTTTTTAACCTAAATTATCGCTTATTTTCATAGAAATCCCTGTTTTTCCCCTTAAATATCGCTTATTTTCATAGAAATCCCTGTTTTTAACCTTAAATATCGCTTATTTTCATGGAAATCGCTGTTTTTCCCCTAAAATATCGCTTATTTTCATAGAAATCCCTGTTTTTAACCTTAAATATCGCTTATTTTCATAGAAATCCCTGTTTTTAACCCAAAAATATCGCTTATTTTCATAGAAATCCCTGTTTTTCCCCTTAAATATCGCTTATTTTCATCAAAATCCCTGTGTTTAACCCAAAAATATCGCTTATTTTCATGGAAATCCCTGTTTTTAACCCAAAAATATCGCTCATTTTCATAGAAATCCCTGTTTTTTACCCAAAAATATCGCTTATTTTCATAGAAATCCCTGTTTTTCCCCTTAAATATCGCTTATTTTCATAGAAATCCCTGTTTTTAACCCTTAAATATCGCTTATTTTCATAGAAATCCCTGTTTTTCCCCTTAAATATCGCTTATTTTCATAGAAATCCCATTTTTAATCCAAAAATATCGCTTATTTTCATGGAAATCCCTGTTTTTCCCCTTAAATATCGCTTATTTTCATGGAAATCCCTGTTTTTTTCCTAAAATATCGCTTATTTTCATGGAAATCCCTGTTTTTCCCCTTAAATATCGCTTATTTTCATAGAAATCCCTGTTTTTAACCTTAAATATCGCTTATTTTCATAGAAATCCCTGTTTTTAACCCAAAAATATCGCTTATTTTCATTGAAATCCCTGTTTTTAACCTTAAATATCGCTTATTTTCATAGAAATCCCTGTTTTTAACCCTAAAATATCGCTTATTTTCATAGAAATCCCTGTTTTTCCCCAAAAATATCGCTTATTTTCATAGAAATCCCTGTTTTTAACCTTAAATATCGCTTATTTTCATCGAAATCCCTGTTTTTAACCCAAAAATATCGCTTATTTTCATAGAAATCTGTTTTTCCCCTAAAATATCGCTTATTTTCATAGAAACCGCTGTTTTTAACCCAAAAATATCGCTTTTTTCATAGAAATCCCTGTTTTTAACCTTAAATATCGCTTATGTTCATAGAAATCCCTGTTTTTCCCCTTAAATATCACTTATTTTCATAGAAATCCCTGTTTTTCCACTAAAATATCGCTTATTTTCATAGAAATCCCATTTTTAACCCAAAAATATCGCTTATTTTCATGGAAATCCCTGTTTTTAACCCAAAAATATCGCTTATTTTCATAGAAATCCCTGTTTTTCCACTAAAATATCGCTTATTTTCATAGAAATCCCTGTTTTTAACCCAAAAATATCGCTTATTTTCATGGAAATCCCTGTTTTTCCCAAAAATATCGCTTATTTTCATAGAAATCCCTGTTTTTAACCCAAAAATATCGCTTATTTTCATGGAAATCCCTGTTTTTCCCCTAAAATATCGCTTATTTTCATAGAAATCCCTGTTTTTCCCCTAAAATATCGCTTATTTTCATGGAAATCCCTGTTTTTAACCCTAAAATATCGCTTATTTTCATAGAAATCCCTGTTTTTAACCTAAAATATCACTTATTTTCATCAAAATCCCTGTTTTTCCCCTTAAATATCGCTTATTTTCATAGAAATCCCTGTTTTTAACCTAAAATATCGCTTATTTTCATAGAAATCCCTGTTTTTAACCCAAAAATATTGCATATTTTCATGAAAATCCCTGTTTTTCCACTAAAATATCACTTATTTTCATCAAAATCCCTGTTTTTAACCCAAAAATATCGCTTATTTTCATGGAAATCCCTGTTTTTAACCTAAAATATCGCTTATTTTCATAGAAATCCCTGTTTTTAACCCAAAAATATCGCTTATTTTCATGAAAATCCCTGTTTTAACCCAAAAATATCGCTTATTTTCATAGAAATGCCAGTTTTTCCCCTTAAATATCGCTTATTTTCATCAAAATCCCTGTTTTTAACCCTAAAATAACGCTTATTTTCATAGAAATCCCTGTTTTTAACCTAAAATATCGCTTATTTTCATAGAAATCCCTGTTTTTAACCCAAAAATATCACTTATTTTCATAGAAATCCCTGTTTTTCCCCTTAAATATCGCTTATTTTCATCAAAATCCCTGTGTTTAACCCAAAAATATCGCTAATTTTCATAGAAATCCCCGTTTTTAACCCAAAAATATCGCTTATTTTCATCAAAATCCCTGTTATTTCCCCTTAAATATCGCTTATTTTCATCAAAATCCCTGTTTTTAACCCAAAAATATCGCTTATTTTCATAGAAATCCCTGTTTTTTACCCAAAAATATCGCTTATTTTCATAGAAATCCCTGTTTTTCCCCTTAAATATCGCTTATTTTCATAGAAATCCCTGTTTTTAACCCTAAAATATCGCTTATTTTCATAGAAATCCCTGTTTTTAACCTTAAATATCGCTTATTTTCATAGAAATCCCATTTTTAATCCAAAAATATCGCTTATTTTCATGGAAATCCCTGTTTTTCCCCTTAAATATCGCTTATTTTCATGGAAATCCCTGTTTTTTTCCTTAAATATCGCTTATTTTCATGGAAATCCCTGTTTTTCCCCTTAAATATCACTTATTTTCATAGAAATCCCTGTTTTTAACCTTAAATATCGCTTATTTTCATGGAAATCCCTGTTTTTAACCCAAAAATATCGCTTATTTTCATAGAAATCCCTGTTTTTAACCTTAAATATCGCTTATTTTCATAGAAATCCCATTTTTAATCCAAAAATATCGCTTATTTTCATGGAAATCCCTGTTTTTCCCCTTAAATATCGCTTATTTTCATGGAAATCCCTGTTTTTTTCCTAAAATATCGCTTATTTTCATGGAAATCCCTGTTTTTCCCCTTAAATATCGCTTATTTTCATAGAAATCCCTGTTTTTAACCTTAAATATCGCTTATTTTCATAGAAATCCCTGTTTTTAACCCAAAAATATCGCTTATTTTCATTGAAATCCCTGTTTTTAACCTTAAATATCGCTTATTTTCATAGAAATCCCTGTTTTTAACCCTAAAATATCGCTTATTTTCATAGAAATCCCTGTTTTTCCCCAAAAATATCGCTTATTTTCATAGAAATCCGTTTTTAACCTTAAATATCGCTTATTTTCATCGAAATCCCTGTTTTTAACCCAAAAATATCGCTTATTTTCATAGAAATCTGTTTTTCCCCTAAAATATCGCTTATTTTCATAGAAACCGCTGTTTTTAACCCAAAAATATCGCTTTTTTCATAGAAATCCCTGTTTTTAACCTTAAATATCGCTTATGTTCATAGAAATCCCTGTTTTTCCCCTTAAATATCACTTATTTTCATAGAAATCCCTGTTTTTCCACTAAAATATCGCTTATTTTCATAGAAATCCCATTTTTAACCCAAAAATATCGCTTATTTTCATGGAAATCCCTGTTTTTAACCCAAAAATATCGCTTATTTTCATAGAAATCCCTGTTTTTCCACTAAAATATCGCTTATTTTCATAGAAATCCCTGTTTTTAACCCAAAAATATCGCTTATTTTCATGGAAATCCCTGTTTTTCCCAAAAATATCGCTTATTTTCATAGAAATCCCTGTTTTTCCCCTAAAATATCGCTTATTTTCATGGAAATCCCTGTTTTTTACCCAAAAATATCGCTTATTTTCATAGAAATCCCTGTTTTTCCCCTTAAATATCGCTTATTTTCATGGAAATCCCTGTTTTTAACCCAAAAATATCGCTTTTTTTCATAGAAATCCCAGTTTTTCCCCTAAAATATCGCTTATTTTCATAGAAATCTCTGTTTTTCCCCTTAAATATCGCTTATTTTCATAGAAATCCCTGTTTTTCCCCTAAAATATCGCTTAATTTCATCAAAATCCCTGTTTTTAACCCAAAAATATCGCTTTTTTTCATAGAAATCCCAGTTTTTCCCCTAAAATATCACTTATTTTCATAGAAATCTCTGTTTTTCCCCTTAAATATCGCTTATTTTCATAGAAATCCCTGTTTTTCCCTTTAAATATCGCTTATTTTCATAGAAATCCCTGTTTTTCCCCTAAAATATCGCTTATTTTCATAGAAATCCCTGTTTTTAACCCAAAAATATCGCTTATTTTCATAGAAATCCCTGTTTTTAACCTTAAAATATCGCTTATTTTCATAAAAATCTTTGTTTTTAACCCAAAAATATCGCTTATTTTCATAGAAATACCTGTATTTCCCCTTAAATATTGCTTATTTTCATAGAAATCCCTGCTTTTAACCTTAAATATCGCTTATTTTCATTGAAATCCCTGTTTTTAACCTAAAATATCGCTTATTTTCATAGAAATCCCTGTTTTTAACCTAAAATATCGCTTATTTTCATAGAAATCCCCGTTTTTCCCCTTAAATATCGCTTGGTTTCATAGAAATCCCTGTTTTTCCACTAAAATATCGCTTATTTTCATCAAAATCCCTGTTTGTAACCCAAAAATATCGCTTATTTTCATGGAAATCCCTGTTTTTAACCTAAAATATCGCTTATTTTCATAGAAATCCCTGTTTTTCCCCTTAAATATCGCTTATTTTCATAGAAATCCCTGTTTTTAACCTTAAATATCGCTTATTTTCATGGAAATCGCTGTTTTTCCCCTAAAATATCGCTTATTTTCATAGAAATCCCTGTTTTTAACCTTAAATATCGCTTATTTTCATAGAAATCCCTGTTTTTAACCCAAAAATATCGCTTATTTTCATAGAAATCCCTGTTTTTCCCCTTAAATATCGCTTATTTTCATCAAAATCCCTGTGTTTAACCCAAAAATATCGCTTATTTTCATGGAAATCCCTGTTTTTAACCCAAAAATATCGCTCATTTTCATAGAAATCCCTGTTTTTTACCCAAAAATATCGCTTATTTTCATAGAAATCCCTGTTTTTCCCCTTAAATATCGCTTATTTTCATAGAAATCCCTGTTTTTAACCCTTAAATATCGCTTATTTTCATAGAAATCCCTGTTTTTCCCCTTAAATATCGCTTATTTTCATAGAAATCCCATTTTTAATCCAAAAATATCGCTTATTTTCATGGAAATCCCTGTTTTTCCCCTTAAATATCGCTTATTTTCATGGAAATCCCTGTTTTTTTCCTAAAATATCGCTTATTTTCATGGAAAGCCCTGTTTTTCCCCTTAAATATCGCTTATTTTCATAGAAATCCCTGTTTTTAACCTTAAATATCGCTTATTTTCATAGAAATCCCTGTTTTTAACCCAAAAATATCGCTTATTTTCATTGAAATCCCTGTTTTTAACCTTAAATATCGCTTATTTTCATAGAAATCCCTGTTTTTAACCCTAAAATATCGCTTATTTTCATAGAAATCCCTGTTTTTCCCCAAAAATATCGCTTATTTTCATAGAAATCCCTGTTTTTAACCTTAAATATCGCTTATTTTCATCGAAATCCCTGTTTTTAACCCAAAAATATCGCTTATTTTCATAGAAATCTGTTTTTCCCCTAAAATATCGCTTATTTTCATAGAAACCGCTGTTTTTAACCCAAAAATATCGCTTTTTTCATAGAAATCCCTGTTTTTAACCTTAAATATCGCTTATGTTCATAGAAATCCCTGTTTTTCCCCTTAAATATCACTTATTTTCATAGAAATCCCTGTTTTTCCACTAAAATATCGCTTATTTTCATAGAAATCCCATTTTTAACCCAAAAATATCGCTTATTTTCATGGAAATCCCTGTTTTTAACCCAAAAATATCGCTTATTTTCATAGAAATCCCTGTTTTTCCACTAAAATATCGCTTATTTTCATAGAAATCCCTGTTTTTAACCCAAAAATATCGCTTATTTTCATGGAAATCCCTGTTTTTCCCAAAAATATCGCTTATTTTCATAGAAATCCCTGTTTTTAACCCAAAAATATCGCTTATTTTCATGGAAATCCCTGTTTTTCCCCTAAAATATCGCTTATTTTCATAGAAATCCCTGTTTTTCCCCTAAAATATCGCTTATTTTCATGGAAATCCCTGTTTTTAACCCTAAAATATCGCTTATTTTCATAGAAATCCCTGTTTTTAACCTAAAATATCACTTATTTTCATCAAAATCCCTGTTTTTAACCTTAAATATCGCTTATTTTCATAGAAATCCCTGTTTTTCCCCTTAAATATCGCTTATTTTCATAGAAATCCCTGTTTTTAACCTTAAATATCGCTTATTTTCATAGAAATCCCTGTTTTTAACCCAAAAATATTGCTTATTTTCATGAAAATCCCTGTTTTTCCACTAAAATATCACTTATTTTCATCAAAATCCCTGTTTTTAACCCAAAAATATCGCTTATTTTCATGGAAATCCCTGTTTTTAACCTAAAATATCGCTTATTTTCATAGAAATCCCTGTTTTTAACCCAAAAATATCGCTTATTTTCATGAAAATCCCTGTTTTAACCCAAAAATATCGCTTATTTTCATAGAAATGCCAGTTTTTCCCCTTAAATATCGCTTATTTTCATCAAAATCCCTGTTTTTAACCCTAAAATAACGCTTATTTTCATAGAAATCCCTGTTTTTAACCTAAAATATCGCTTATTTTCATAGAAATCCCTGTTTTTAACCCAAAAATATCACTTATTTTCATAGAAATCCCTGTTTTTCCCCTTAAATATCGCTTATTTTCATCAAAATCCCTGTGTTTAACCCAAAAATATCGCTAATTTTCATAGAAATCCCCGTTTTTAACCCAAAAATATCGCTTATTTTCATCAAAATCCCTGTTATTTCCCCTTAAATATCGCTTATTTTCATCAAAATCCCTGTTTTTAACCCAAAAATATCGCTTATTTTCATAGAAATCCCTGTTTTTTACCCAAAAATATCGCTTATTTTCATAGAAATCCCTGTTTTTCCCCTTAAATATCGCTTATTTTCATAGAAATCCCTGTTTTTAACCCTAAAATATCGCTTATTTTCATAGAAATCCCTGTTTTTAACCTTAAATATCGCTTATTTTCATAGAAATCCCATTTTTAATCCAAAAATATCGCTTATTTTCATGGAAATCCCTGTTTTTCCCCTTAAATATCGCTTATTTTCATGGAAATCCCTGTTTTTTTCCTAAAATATCGCTTATTTTCATAGAAATCCCTGTTTTTAACCCAAAAATATCGCTTATTTTCATGGAAATCCCTGTTTTTAACCCAAAAATATCGCTTATTTTCATAGAAATCCCTGTTTTTAACCTTAAATATCGCTTATTTTCATAGAAATCCCTGTTTTTCCCCTTAAATATCACTTATTTCCATGGAAATCCCTGTTTTTAACCCAAAAATATCGCTTATTTTCATCAAAATCCCTGTTTTTCCCCTAAAATATCGCTTATTTTCATGGAAATCCCTGTTTTTAACCTAAAATATCGCTTATTTTCATAGAAATCCCTGTTTTTAACCCAAAAATATCGCTTATTTTCATGGAAATCCCTGTTTTTAACTCAAATATATCGCTTTTTTCATAGAAATCCCTGTTTTTCCCTTTAAATATCGCTTATTTTCATAGAAATCCCTGTTTTTCCCCTAAAATATCGCTTATTTTCATGGAAATCCCTGTTTTTCCCCTTAAATATCGCTTATTTTCATAGAAATCCCTGTTTTTAACCCAAAAATAACGCTTATTTTCATAGAAATCCCTGTTTTTCCCCTAAAATATTGCTTATTTTCATGGAAATCCCTGTTTTTAACCCAAAAATATCGCTTATTTTCATGGAAATCCCGCTTTTTCCCCTTAAATATCGCTTATTTTCATAGAAATCCCTGTTTTTCCCCTTAAATATCGCTTATTTTCATTGAAATCCCTGTTTTTAAGTTTAAATATCGCTTATTTTCATCAAAATCCCTGTTTTTAACCCAAAAATATCGCTTTTTTTCATAGAAATCCCAGTTTTTCCCCTAAAATATCACTTATTTTCATAGAAATCTCTGTTTTTCCCCTTAAATATCGCTTATTTTCATAGAAATCCCTGTTTTTCCCTTTAAATATCGCTTATTTTCATAGAAATCCCTGTTTTTCCCCTAAAATATCGCTTATTTTCATAGAAATCCCTGTTTTTAACCCAAAAATATTGCTTATTTTCATAGAAATCCCTGCTTTTAACCTTAAATATCGCTTATTTTCATTGAAATCCCTGTTTTTAACCTAAAATATCGCTTATTTTCATAGAAATCCCTGTTTTTAACCTAAAATATCGCTTATTTTCATAGAAATCCCCGTTTTTCCCCTTAAATATCGCTTGGTTTCATAGAAATCCCTGTTTTTCCACTAAAATATCGCTTATTTTCATCAAAATCCCTGTTTGTAACCCAAAAATATCGCTTATTTTCATGGAAATCCCTGTTTTTAACCTAAAATATCGCTTATTTTCATAGAAATCCCTGTTTTTCCCCTTAAATATCGCTTATTTTCATAGAAATCCCTGTTTTTAACCTTAAATATCGCTTATTTTCATGGAAATCGCTGTTTTTCCCCTAAAATATCGCTTATTTTCATAGAAATCCCTGTTTTTAACCTTAAATATCGCTTATTTTCATAGAAATCCCTGTTTTTAACCCAAAAATATCGCTTATTTTCATAGAAATCCCTGTTTTTCCCCTTAAATATCGCTTATTTTCATCAAAATCCCTGTGTTTAACCCAAAAATATCGCTTATTTTCATGGAAATCCCTGTTTTTAACCCAAAAATATCGCTCATTTTCATAGAAATCCCTGTTTTTTACCCAAAAATATCGCTTATTTTCATAGAAATCCCTGTTTTTCCCCTTAAATATCGCTTATTTTCATAGAAATCCCTGTTTTTAACCCTTAAATATCGCTTATTTTCATAGAAATCCCTGTTTTTCCCCTTAAATATCGCTTATTTTCATAGAAATCCCATTTTTAATCCAAAAATATCGCTTATTTTCATGGAAATCCCTGTTTTTCCCCTTAAATATCGCTTATTTTCATGGAAATCCCTGTTTTTTTCCTAAAATATCGCTTATTTTCATGGAAAGCCCTGTTTTTCCCCTTAAATATCGCTTATTTTCATAGAAATCCCTGTTTTTAACCTTAAATATCGCTTATTTTCATAGAAATCCCTGTTTTTAACCCAAAAATATCGCTTATTTTCATTGAAATCCCTGTTTTTAACCTTAAATATCGCTTATTTTCATAGAAATCCCTGTTTTTAACCCTAAAATATCGCTTATTTTCATAGAAATCCCTGTTTTTCCCCAAAAATATCGCTTATTTTCATAGAAATCCCTGTTTTTAACCTTAAATATCGCTTATTTTCATCGAAATCCCTGTTTTTAACCCAAAAATATCGCTTATTTTCATAGAAATCTGTTTTTCCCCTAAAATATCGCTTATTTTCATAGAAACCGCTGTTTTTAACCCAAAAATATCGCTTTTTTCATAGAAATCCCTGTTTTTAACCTTAAATATCGCTTATGTTCATAGAAATCCCTGTTTTTCCCCTTAAATATCACTTATTTTCATAGAAATCCCTGTTTTTCCACTAAAATATCGCTTATTTTCATAGAAATCCCATTTTTAACCCAAAAATATCGCTTATTTTCATGGAAATCCCTGTTTTTAACCCAAAAATATCGCTTATTTTCATAGAAATCCCTGTTTTTCCACTAAAATATCGCTTATTTTCATAGAAATCCCTGTTTTTAACCCAAAAATATCGCTTATTTTCATGGAAATCCCTGTTTTTCCCAAAAATATCGCTTATTTTCATAGAAATCCCTGTTTTTAACCCAAAAATATCGCTTATTTTCATGGAAATCCCTGTTTTTCCCCTAAAATATCGCTTATTTTCATAGAAATCCCTGTTTTTCCCCTAAAATATCGCTTATTTTCATGGAAATCCCTGTTTTTAACCCTAAAATATCGCTTATTTTCATAGAAATCCCTGTTTTTAACCTAAAATATCACTTATTTTCATCAAAATCCCTGTTTTTAACCTTAAATATCGCTTATTTTCATAGAAATCCCTGTTTTTCCCCTTAAATATCGCTTATTTTCATAGAAATCCCTGTTTTTAACCTAAAATATCGCTTATTTTCATAGAAATCCCTGTTTTTAACCCAAAAATATTGCTTATTTTCATGAAAATCCCTGTTTTTCCACTAAAATATCACTTATTTTCATCAAAATCCCTGTTTTTAACCCAAAAATATCGCTTATTTTCATGGAAATCCCTGTTTTTAACCTAAAATATCGCTTATTTTCATAGAAATCCCTGTTTTTAACCCAAAAATATCGCTTATTTTCATGAAAATCCCTGTTTTAACCCAAAAATATCGCTTATTTTCATAGAAATGCCAGTTTTTCCCCTTAAATATCGCTTATTTTCATCAAAATCCCTGTTTTTAACCCTAAAATAACGCTTATTTTCATAGAAATCCCTGTTTTTAACCTAAAATATCGCTTATTTTCATAGAAATCCCTGTTTTTAACCCAAAAATATCACTTATTTTCATAGAAATCCCTGTTTTTCCCCTTAAATATCGCTTATTTTCATCAAAATCCCTGTTTTTAACCCAAAAATATCGCTAATTTTCATAGAAATCCCCGTTTTTAACCCAAAAATATCGCTTATTTTCATCAAAATCCCTGTTATTTCCCCTTAAATATCGCTTATTTTCATCAAAATCCCTGTTTTTAACCCAAAAATATCGCTTATTTTCATAGAAATCCCTGTTTTTTACCCAAAAATATCGCTTATTTTCATAGAAATCCCTGTTTTTCCCCTTAAATATCGCTTATTTTCATAGAAATCCCTGTTTTTAACCCTAAAATATCGCTTATTTTCATAGAAATCCCTGTTTTTAACCTTAAATATCGCTTATTTTCATAGAAATCCCATTTTTAATCCAAAAATATCGCTTATTTTCATGGAAATCCCTGTTTTTCCCCTTAAATATCGCTTATTTTCATGGAAATCCCTGTTTTTTTCCTAAAATATCGCTTATTTTCATAGAAATCCCTGTTTTTAACCTTAAATATCGCTTATTTTCATGGAAATCCCTGTTTTTAACCCAAAAATATCGCTTATTTTCATAGAAATCCCTGTTTTTAACCTTAAATATCGCTTATTTTCATAGAAATCCCATTTTTAATCCAAAAATATCGCTTATTTTCATGGAAATCCCTGTTTTTCCCCTTAAATATCGCTTATTTTCATGGAAATCCCTGTTTTTTTCCTAAAATATCGCTTATTTTCATAGAAATCCCTGTTTTTAACCTTAAATATCGCTTATTTTCATGGAAATCCCTGTTTTTAACCCAAAAATATCGCTTATTTTCATCAAAATCCCTGTTTTTCCCCTAAAATATCGCTTATTTTCATGGAAATCCCTGTTTTTAACCTAAAATATCGCTTATTTTCATAGAAATCCCTGTTTTTAACCCAAAAATATCGCTTATTTTCATGGAAATCCCTGTTTTTAACTCAAATATATCGCTTTTTTCATAGAAATCCCTGTTTTTCCCTGTAAATATCGCTTATTTTCATAGAAATCCCTGTTTTTCCCCTAAAATATCGCTTATTTTCATGGAAATCCCTGTTTTTCCCCTTAAATATCGCTTATTTTCATAGAAATCCCTGTTTTTAACCCAAAAATAACGCTTATTTTCATAGAAATCCCTGTTTTTCCCCTAAAATATTGCTTATTTTCATGGAAATCCCTGTTTTTAACCCAAAAATATCGCTTATTTTCATGGAAATCCCGCTTTTTCCCCTTAAATATCGCTTATTTTCATAGAAATCCCTGTTTTTCCCCTTAAATATCGCTTATTTTCATTGAAATCCCTGTTTTTAAGTTTAAATATCGCTTATTTTCATCGAAATCCCTGTTTTTAACCCAAAAATATCGCTTATTTTCATAGAAATCCCTGTTTTTAACCTTAAATATCGCTTATTTTCATAGAAATCCCTGTTTTTAACCCAAAAATATCGCTTTTTTTCATAGAAATCCCAGTTTTTCCCCTAAAATATCGCTAATTTTCATAGAAATCTCTGTTTTTCCCCTTAAATATCGCTTATTTTCATAGAAATCCCTGTTTTTCCCCTAAAATATCGCTTATTTTCATAGAAATACCTGTTTTTCCCCTTAAATATTGCTTATTTTCATCAAAAACCCTGTTTTTTAACCTTAAATATCGCTTATTTTCATAGAAATCCCTGTTTTTCCCCTAAAATATCGCTTATTTTCATGGAAATCCCTGTTTTTAACCCAAAAATATCGCTTTTTTCATAGAAATCAGTGTTTTTCCCCATAAATATCGCTTATTTTCATAGAAATCCCTGTTTTTAACCTTAAATATCGCTTATTTTCATAGAAATCCCTGTTTTTCCCCGTTAAATATTGCTTATTTTCATAGAAATCCCTGTTTTTAACCTAAAATATCGCTTATTTTCATAGAAATCCCTGTTTTTAACCTTAAAATATCGCTTATTTTCATAAAAATCCCTGTTTTTAACCCAAAAATATCGCTTATTTTCATAGAAATACCTGTATTTCCCCTTAAATATTGCTTATTTTCATAGAAATCCCTGTTTTTAACCCAAAAATATCGCTTATTTTCATGGAAATCCCTGTTTTTCCCCTTAAATATCGCTTATTTTCATAGAAATCCCTGTTTTTAACCTAAAATATCGCTTATTTTCATAGAAATCCTTGTTTTTCCCCTTAAATATCGCTTGGTTTCATAGAAATCCCTGTTTTTCCACTAAAATATCGCTTATTTTCATCAAAATCCCTGTTTGTAACCCAAAAATATCGCTTATTTTCATAGAAATCCCTGTTTTTCCCAAAAATATCGCTTAATTTCATCAAAATCCCTGTTTTTAACCCAAAAATATCGCTTATTTTCATAGAAATCCCTGTTTTTAACCCAAAAATATCGCTTATTTTCATGGAAATCGCTGTTTTTCCCCTAAAATATCGCTTATTTTCATAGAAATCCCTGTTTTTCCCCTAAAATATCGCTTATTTTCATCGAAATCCCTGTTTTTAACCCAAAAATATCGCTTATTTTCATAGAAATCCCTGTTTTTAACCCAAAAATATTGCATATTTTCATGAAAATCCCTGTTTTTCCACTAAAATATCACTTATTTTCATAGAAATCCCTGTTTTTAACCCAAAAATATCGCTTATTTTCATGGAAATCCCTGTTTTTAACCTAAAATATCGCTTATTTTCATAGAAATCCCTGTTTTTAACCCAAAAATATCGCTTATTTTCATGAAAATCCCTGTTTTAACCCAAAAATATCGCTTATTTTCATGGAAATCCCTGTTTTTAACCCAAAAATATCACTTATTTTCATAGAAATCCCTGTTTTTCCCCTTAAATATCGCTTATTTTCATCAAAATCCCCGTTTTTAACCCAAAAATATTGCATATTTTCATGAAAATCCCTGTTTTTAACCCAAAAATATCGCTTATTTTCATCGAAATCCCTGTTATTTCCCCTTAAATATCGCTTATTTTCATCAAAATCCCTGTTTTTAACCCAAAAATATCGCTTATTTTCATAGAAATCCCTGTTTTTTACCCAAAAATATCGCTTATTTTCATAGAAATCCCTGTTTTTCCCCTTAAATATCGCTTATTTTCATAGAAATCCCTGTTTTTAACCCTAAAATATCGCTTATTTTCATAGAAATCCCTGTTTTTAACCTTAAATATCGCTTATTTTCATAGAAATCCCATTTTTAATCCAAAAATATTGCTTATTTTCATGGAAATCCCTGTTTTTCCCCTTAAATATCGCTTATTTTCATGGAAATCCCTGTTTTTCCCCTTAAATATCGCTTATTTTCATAGAAATCGCTGTTTTTAACCTTAAAATATCGCTTATTTTCATAAAAATCCCTGTTTTTAACCCAAAAATATCGCTTATTTTCATAGAAATACCTGTTTTTAACCTTAAATATCGCTTATTTTCATAGAAATCCCTGTTTTTAACCCTAAAATATCGCTTATTTTCATAGAAATCCCTGTTTTTCCCCAAAAATATCGCTAATTTTCATAGAAATCCCCGTTTTTAACCTAAAATATCACTTATTTCCATGGAAATCCCTGTTTTTAACCCAAAAATATCGCTTATTTTCAAAGAAATCCCTGTTTTAACCCAAAAATATCGCTTATTTTCATAGAAATCCCTGTTTTTAACCTTAAATATCGCTTATTTTCATCGAAATCCCTGTTTTTAACCCAAAAATATCGCTTATTTTCATAGAAATCTCTGTTTTTCCCCTAAAATATCGCTTATTTTCATAGAAACCGCTGTTTTTAACCCAAAAATATCGCTTTTTTCATAGAAATCCCTGTTTTTAACCTTAAATATCGCTTATTTTCATAGAAATCCCTGTTTTTCCCCTTTAATATCACGTATTTTCATAGAAATCCCTGTTTTTCCACTAAAATATCGCTTATTTTCACAGAAATCCCTGTTTTTAACCTTAAATATCGCTTATTTTCATGGAAATCCCTGATTTTAACCCAAAAATATCGCTTATTTTCATAGAAATCCCTGTTTTTAACCCAAAAATATCGCTTATTTTCACAGAAATCCCTGTTTTTCCACTAAAATATCGCTTATTTTCACAGAAATCCCTGTTTTTCCACTAAAATATCGCTTATTTTCATAGAAATCCCTGTTTTTAACCCAAAAATATCGCTTATTTTCATGGAAATCCCTGTTTTTCCCAAAAATATCGCTTATTTTCATAGAAATCCCTGTTTTTAACCTTAAATATCGCTTATTTTCATGGAAATCCCTGTTTTTAACCCAAAAATATCGCTTATTTTCATAGAAATCCCTGTTTTTCCACTAAAATATCGCTTATTTTCATAGAAATCCCTGTTTTTAACCTAAAATATCGCTTATTTTCATGGAAATACCTGTTTTTAACCCAAAAATATCGCTCATTTTCATAGAAATCCCTGTTTTTAACCCTAAAATATCGCTTATTTTCATAGAAATCCCTGTTTTTAACCTAAAATATCACTTATTTTCATCAAAATCCCTGTTTTTAACCTTAAATATCGCTTATTTTCATAGAAATCCCTGTTTTTCCCCTTAAATATCGCTTATTTTCATAGAAATCCCTGTTTTTAACCTAAAATATCGCTTATTTTCATAGAAATCCCTGTTTTTTAACCCAAAAATATTGCATATTTTCATGAAAATCCCTGTTTTTCCACTAAAATATCACTTATTTTCATAGAAATCCCTGTTTTTAACCCAAAAATATCGCTTATTTTCATGGAAATCCCTGTTTTTAACCTAAAATATCGCTTATTTTCATAGAAATCCCTGTTTTTAACCCAAAAATATCGCTTATTTTCATGAAAATCCCTGTTTTAACCCAAAAATATCGCTTATTTTCATAGAAATGCCAGTTTTTCCCCTTAAATATCGCTTATTTTCATCAAAATCCCTGTTTTTAACCCTAAAATAACGCTTATTTTCATAGAAATCCCTGTTTTTCCCCTAAAATATCGCTTATTTTCATAGAAATCCCTGTTTTTAACCCAAAAATATCACTTATTTTCATAGAAATCCCTGTTTTTCCCCTTAAATATCGCTTATTTTCATCAAAATCCCTGTGTTTAACCCAAAAATATCGCTAATTTTCATAGAAATCCCCGTTTTTAACCCAAAAATATTGCTTATTTTCATCAAAATCCCTGTTATTTCCCCTTAAATATCGCTTATTTTCATGGAAATCCCTGTTTTTAACCCAAAAATATCGCTTATTTTCATAGAAATCCCTGTTTTTAACCTTAAATATCGCTTATTTTCATCGAAATCCCTGTTTTTCCCCTTAAATATCGCTTTTTTTCATAGAAATCCCCGTTTTTAACCCTAAAATATCGCTTATTTTCATAGAAATCCCTGTTTTTCCCCTAAAATATCGCTTATTTTCATAGAAATCCCATTTTTAATCCAAAAATATCGCTTATTTTCATGGAAATCCCTGTTTTTAACCTAAAATATCGCTTATTTTCATAGAAATCCCTGTTTTTAACCTAAAATATCGCTTATTTTCATGGAAATCCCCGTTTTTCCCCTTAAATATCGCTTATTTTCATAGAAATCCCTGTTTTTCCACTAAAATATCGCTTATTTTCATCAAAATCCCTGTTTGTAACCCAAAAATATCGCTTATTTTCATGGAAATCCCTGTTTTTCCCCTAAAATATCGCTTATTTTCATAGAAATCCCTGTTTTTAACCCAAAAATATCGCTTATTTTCATAGAAATCCCTGTTTTTAACCCAAAAATATCGCATATTTTCATGGAAATCGCTGTTTTTCCCCTTAAATATCGCTTATTTTCATCGAAATCCCTGTTTTTAACCCAAAAATATCGCTTATTTTCATAGAAATCCCTGTTTTTAACCCTAAAATATCGCTTATTTTCATAGAAATCCCTGTTTTTAACCTAAAATATCGCTTATTTTCATGGAAATACCTGTTTTTAACCCAAAAATATCGCTCATTTTCATAGAAATCCCTGTTTTTAACCCTAAAATATCGCTTATTTTCATAGAAATCCCTGTTTTTAACCTAAAATATCACTTATTTTCATCAAAATCCCTGTTTTCAACCTTAAATATCGCTTATTTTCATAGAAATCCCTGTTTTTCCCCTTAAATATCGCTTATTTTCATAGAAATCCCTGTTTTTAACCTAAAATATCACTTATTTTCATCAAAATCCCTGTTTTTAACCCAAAAATATCGCTTATTTTCATGGAAATCCCTGTTTTTCCACTAAAATATCGCTTATTTTCGTAGAAATCCCTGTTTTTAACCCAAAAATATCGCTTATTTTCATGAAAATCCCTGTTTTAACCCAAAAATATCGCTTATTTTCATAGAAATGCCAGTTTTTCCCCTTAAATATCGCTTATTTTCATCAAAATCCCTGTTTTTAACCCTAAAATAACGCTTATTTTCATAAAAATCCCTGTTTTTCCCCTTAAATATCGCTTATTTTCATCAAAATCCCTGTGTTTAACCCAAAAATATCGCTAATTTTCATAGAAATCCCCGTTTTTAACCCAAAAATATCGCTTATTTTCATCAAAATCCCTGTTATTTCCCCTTAAATATCGGTTATTTTCATCAAAATCCCTGTTTTTAACCCAAAAATATTGCATATTTTCATGAAAATCCCTGTTTTTCCACTAAAATATCGCTTATTTTCATAGAAATCCCTGTTTTTTACCCAAAAATATCGCTTATTTTCATAGAAATCCCTGTTTTTCCCCTTAAATATCGCTTATTTTCATAGAAATCCCTGTTTTTAACCCTAAAATATCGCTTATTTTCATAGAAATCCCTGTTTTTAACCTTAAATATCGCTTATTTTCATAGAAATCCCATTTTTAATCCAAAAATATCGCTTATTTTCATGGAAATCCCTGTTTTTCCCCTTAAATATCGCTTATTTTCATGGAAATCCCTGTTTTTTTTCCTAAAATATCGCTTATTTTCATGGAAATCCCTGTTTTTCCCCTTAAATATCGCTTATTTTCATAGAAATCCCTGTTTTTAACCTTAAATATCGCTTATTTTCATGGAAATCCCTGTTTTTAACCCAAAAATATCGCTTATTTTCATAGAAATCCCTGTTTTTAACCTTAAATATCGCTTATTTTCATCGAAATCCCTGTTTTTCCCCTTAAATATCGCTTTTTTTCATAGAAATCCCTGTTTTTCCCCTAAAATATCGCTTATTTTCATAGAAATCCCTGTTTTTAACCTTAAATATCGCTTATTTTCATAGAAATCCCATTTTTAATCCAAAAATATCGCTTATTTTCATGGAAATCCCTGTTTTTAACCTAAAATATCGCTTATTTTCATAGAAATCCCTGTTTTTAACCCAAAAATATCGCTTATTTTCATGGAAATCCCCGTTTTTCCCCTTAAATATCGCTTGGTTTCATAGAAATCCCTGTTTTTCCACTAAAATATCGCTTATTTTCATCAAAATCCCTGTTTGTAACCCAAAAATATCGCTTATTTTCATGGAAATCCCTGTTTTTCCCCTAAAATATCGCTTAATTTCATCAAAATCCCTGTTTTTAACCCAAAAATATCGCTTATTTTCATAGAAATCCCTGTTTTTAACCCAAAAATATCGCTTATTTTCATGGAAATCGCTGTTTTTCCCCTAAAATATCGCTTATTTTCATAGAAACCCCCGTTTTTCCCCTAAAATATCGCTTATTTTCATCGAAATCCCTGTTTTTAACCCAAAAATATCGCTTATTTTCATAGAAATCCCTGTTTTTAACCCAAAAATATCGCTCATTTTCATAGAAATCCCTGTTTTTAACCCTAAAATATCGCTTATTTTCATAGAAATCCCTGTTTTTAACCTAAAATATCACTTATTTTCATCAAAATCCCTGTTTTTAACCTTAAATATCGCTTATTTTCATAGAAATCCCTGTTTTTCCCCTTAAATATCGCTTATTTTCATAGAAATCCCTGTTTTTAACCTAAAATATCACTTATTTTCATCAAAATCCCTGTTTTTAACCCAAAAATATCGCTTATTTTCATGGAAATCCCTGTTTTTCCACTAAAATATCGCTTATTTTCGTAGAAATCCCTGTTTTTAACCCAAAAATATCGCTTATTTTCATGAAAATCCCTGTTTTAACCCAAAAATATCGCTTATTTTCATAGAAATGCCAGTTTTTCCCCTTAAATATCGCTTATTTTCATCAAAATCCCTGTTTTTAACCCTAAAATAACGCTTATTTTCATAAAAATCCCTGTTTTTCCCCTTAAATATCGCTTATTTTCATCAAAATCCCTGTGTTTAACCCAAAAATATCGCTAATTTTCATAGAAATCCCCGTTTTTAACCCAAAAATATCGCTTATTTTCATCAAAATCCCTGTTATTTCCCCTTAAATATCGGTTATTTTCATCAAAATCCCTGTTTTTAACCCAAAAATATTGCATATTTTCATGAAAATCCCTGTTTTTCCACTAAAATATCGCTTATTTTCATAGAAATCCCTGTTTTTTACCCAAAAATATCGCTTATTTTCATAGAAATCCCTGTTTTTCCCCTTAAATATCGCTTATTTTCATAGAAATCCCTGTTTTTAACCCTAAAATATCGCTTATTTTCATAGAAATCCCTGTTTTTAACCTTAAATATCGCTTATTTTCATAGAAATCCCATTTTTAATCCAAAAATATCGCTTATTTTCATGGAAATCCCTGTTTTTCCCCTTAAATATCGCTTATTTTCATGGAAATCCCTGTTTTTTTCCTAAAATATCGCTTATTTTCATGGAAATCCCTGTTTTTCCCCTTAAATATCGCTTATTTTCATAGAAATCCCTGTTTTTAACCTTAAATATCGCTTATTTTCATGGAAATCCCTGTTTTTAACCCAAAAATATCGCTTATTTTCATAGAAATCCCTGTTTTTAACCTTAAATATCGCTTATTTTCATCGAAATCCCTGTTTTTCCCCTTAAATATCGCTTTTTTTCATAGAAATCCCTGTTTTTCCCCTAAAATATCGCTTATTTTCATAGAAATCCCTGTTTTTAACCTTAAATATCGCTTATTTTCATAGAAATCCCATTTTTAATCCAAAAATATCGCTTATTTTCATGGAAATCCCTGTTTTTAACCTAAAATATCGCTTATTTTCATAGAAATCCCTGTTTTTAACCCAAAAATATCGCTTATTTTCATGGAAATCCCCGTTTTTCCCCTTAAATATCGCTTGGTTTCATAGAAATCCCTGTTTTTCCACTAAAATATCGCTTATTTTCATCAAAATCCCTGTTTGTAACCCAAAAATATCGCTTATTTTCATGGAAATCCCTGTTTTTCCCCTAAAATATCGCTTAATTTCATCAAAATCCCTGTTTTTAACCCAAAAATATCGCTTATTTTCATAGAAATCCCTGTTTTTAACCCAAAAATATCGCTTATTTTCATGGAAATCGCTGTTTTTCCCCTAAAATATCGCTTATTTTCATAGAAACCCCCGTTTTTCCCCTAAAATATCGCTTATTTTCATCGAAATCCCTGTTTTTAACCCAAAAATATCGCTTATTTTCATAGAAATCCCTGTTTTTAACCCAAAAATATCGCTCATTTTCATAGAAATCCCTGTTTTTAACCCTAAAATATCGCTTATTTTCATAGAAATCCCTGTTTTTAACCTAAAATATCACTTATTTTCATCAAAATCCCTGTTTTTAACCTTAAATATCGCTTATTTTCATAGAAATCCCTGTTTTTCCCCTTAAATATCGCTTATTTTCATAGAAATCCCTGTTTTTCCACTAAAATATCACTTATTTTCATAGAAATCCCTGTTTTTAACCCAAAAATATCGCTTATTTTCATGGAAATCCCTGTTTTTAACCCAAAAATATCGCTTATTTTCATAGAAATCCCTGTTTTTAACCCAAAAATATCGCTTATTTTCATGAAAATCCCTGTTTTAACCCAAAAATATCGCTTATTTTCATAGAAATGCCAGTTTTTCCCCTTAAATATCGCTTATTTTCATCAAAATCCCTGTTTTTAACCCTAAAATAACGCTTATTTTCATAGAAATCCCTGTTTTTCCCCTAAAATATCGCTTATTTTCATAGAAATCCCTGTTTTTAACCCAAAAATATCACTTATTTTCATAGAAATCCCTGTTTTTCCCCTTAAATATCGCTTATTTTCATCAAAATCCCTGTGTTTAACCCAAAAATATCGCTAATTTTCATAGAAATCCCTGTTTTTAACCCAAAAATATCGCTTATTTTCATCAAAATCCCTGTTATTTCCCGTTAAATATCGGTTATTTTCATCAAAATCCCTGTTTTTAACCCAAATATCGCTTATTTTCATAGAAATCCCTGTTTTTTACCCAAAAATATCGCTTATTTTCATAGAAATCCCTGTTTTTCCCCTTAAATATCGCTTATTTTCATAGAAATCCCTGTTTTTAACCCTAAAATATCGCTTATTTTCATAGAAATCCCTGTTTTTAACCTTAAATATCGCTTATTTTCATAGAAATCCCATTTTTAATCCAAAAATATCGCTTATTTTCATGGAAATCCCTGTTTTTCCCCTTAAATATCGCTTATTTTCATGGAAATCCCTGTTTTTAACCCAAAAATATCGCTTATTTTCATGGAAATCCCTGTTTTTCCCCTTAAATATCGCTTATTTTCATAGAAATCCCTGTTTTTAACCTTAAATATCGCTTATTTTCATGGAAATCCCTGTTTTTAACCCAAAAATATCGCTTATTTTCATAGAAATCCCTGTTTTTAACCTTAAATATCGCTTATTTTCATAGAAATCCCTGTTTTTAACCTAAAATATCACTTATTTCCATGGAAATCCCTGTTTTTAACCCAAAAATATCGCTTATTTTCATAGAAATCCCTGTTTTTACCCCAAAAATATCGCTTATTTTCATAGAAATCCCTGTTTTTAACCCAAAAATATCGCTTATTTTCATGGAAATACCTGTTTTTAACCCAAAAATATCACTTATTTTCATAGAAATCTCTGTTTTTCCCCTAAAATATCGCTTATTTTCATAGAAACCGCTGTTTTTAACCCAAAAATATCGCTTTTTTCATAGAAATCCCTGTTTTTAACCTTAAATATCGCTTATGTTCATAGAAATCCCTGTTTTTCCCCTTAAATATCACTTATTTTCATAGAAATCCCTGTTTTTCCACTAAAATATCGCTTATTTTCATAGAAATCCCATTTTTAACCCAAAAATATCGCTTATTTTCATGGAAATCCCTGTTTTTAACCCTAAAATATCGCTTATTTTCATAGAAATCCCTATTTTTCCACTAAAATATCGCTTATTTTCATGGAAATCCCTGTTTTTAACCCAAAAATATCGCTTATTTTCATGGAAATCCCTGTTTTTCCCAAAAATATCGCTTATTTTCATAGAAATCCCTGTTTTTAACCCAAAAATATCGCTTATTTTCATGGAAATCCCTGTTTTTAACCTAAAATATCGCTTATTTTCATAGAAATCCCTGTTTTTCCCCTAAAATATCGCTTATTTTCATGGAAATCCCTGTTTTTAACCCTAAAATATCGCTTATTTTCATAGAAATCCCTGTTTTTAACCTAAAATATCACTTATTTTCATCAAAATCCCTGTTTTTAACCTTAAATATCGCTTATTTTCATAGAAATCCCTGTTTTTAACCTAAAATATCGCTTATTTTCATAGAAATCCCTGTTTTTAACCCAAAAATATTGCATATTTTCATGAAAATCCCTGTTTTTCCACTAAAATATCACTTATTTTCATAGAAATCCCTGTTTTTAACCCAAAAATATCGCTTATTTTCATGGAAATCCCTGTTTTTAACCTAAAATATCGCTTATTTTCATAGAAATCCCCGTTTTTAACCCAAAAATATCGCTTATTTTCATGGAAATCCCTGTTTTAACCCAAAAATATCGCTTATTTTCATAGAAATGCCAGTTTTTCCCCTTAAATATCGCTTATTTTCATCAAAATCCCTGTTTTTAACCCTAAAATAACGCTTATTTTCATAGAAATCCCTGTTTTTAACCTAAAATATCGCTTATTTTCATAGAAATCCCTGTTTTTAACCCAAAAATATCACTTATTTTCATAGAAATCCCTGTTTTTCCCCTTAAATATCGCTTATTTTCATCAAAATCCCTGTGTTTAACCCAAAAATATCGCTAATTTTCATAGAAATCCCCGTTTTTAACCCAAAAATATCGCTTATTTTCATCAAAATCCCTGTTATTTCCCCTTAAATATCGCTTATTTTCATCAAAATCCCTGTTTTTAACCCAAAAATATCGCTTATTTTCATAGAAATCCCTGTTTTTACCCCAAAAATATCGCTTATTTTCATAGAAATCCCTGTTTTTAACCTTAAATATCGCTTATTTTCATGGAAATACCTGTTTTTAACCCAAAAATATCACTTATTTTCATAGAAATCTCTGTTTTTCCCCTAAAATATCGCTTATTTTCATAGAAACCGCTGTTTTTAACCCAAAAATATCGCTTTTTTCATAGAAATCCCTGTTTTTAACCTTAAATATCGCTTATGTTCATAGAAATCCCTGTTTTTCCCCTTAAATATCACTTATTTTCATAGAAATCCCTGTTTTTCCACTAAAATATCGCTTATTTTCATAGAAATCCCATTTTTAACCCAAAAATATCGCTTATTTTCATGGAAATCCCTGTTTTTAACCCTAAAATATCGCTTATTTTCATAGAAATCCCTATTTTTCCACTAAAATATCGCTTATTTTCATGGAAATCCCTGTTTTTAACCCAAAAATATCGCTTATTTTCATGGAAATCCCTGTTTTTAACCTAAAATATCGCTTATTTTCATAGAAATCCCTGTTTTTCCCCTAAAATATCGCTTATTTTCATGGAAATCCCTGTTTTTAACCCTAAAATATCGCTTATTTTCATAGAAATCCCTGTTTTTAACCTAAAATATCACTTATTTTCATCAAAATCCCTGTTTTTAACCTTAAATATCGCTTATTTTCATAGAAATCCCTGTTTTTAACCTTAAATATCGCTTATTTTCATAGAAATCCCTGTTTTTAACCCAAAAATATTGCATATTTTCATGAAAATCCCTGTTTTTCCACTAAAATATCACTTATTTTCATAGAAATCCCTGTTTTTAACCCAAAAATATCGCTTATTTTCATGGAAATCCCTGTTTTTAACCTAAAATATCGCTTATTTTCATAGAAATCCCCGTTTTTAACCCAAAAATATCGCTTATTTTCATGGAAATCCCTGTTTTTAACCCTTAAATATCGCTTATTTTCATAGAAATGCCAGTTTTTCCCCTTAAATATCGCTTATTTTCATCAAAATCCCTGTTTTTAACCCTAAAATAACGCTTATTTTCATAGAAATCCCTGTTTTTAACCTAAAATATCGCTTATTTTCATAGAAATCCCTGTTTTTAACCCAAAAATATCACTTATTTTCATAGAAATCCCTGTTTTTCCCCTTAAATATCGCTTATTTTCATCAAAATCCCTGTGTTTAACCCAAAAATATCGCTAATTTTCATAGAAATCCCCGTTTTTAACCCAAAAATATCGCTTATTTTCATCAAAATCCCTGTTATTTCCCCTTAAATATCGCTTATTTTCATCAAAATCCCTGTTTTTAACCCAAAAATATCGCTTATTTTCATAGAAATCCCTGTTTTTTACCCAAAAATATCGCTTATTTTCATAGAAATCCCTGTTTTTCCCCTTAAATATCGCTTATTTTCATAGAAATCCCTGTTTTTAACCCTAAAATATCGCTTATTTTCATAGAAATCCCTGTTTTTAACCTTAAATATCGCTTATTTTCATAGAAATCCCATTTTTAATCCAAAAATATCGCTTATTTTCATGGAAATCCCTGTTTTTCCCCTTAAATATCGCTTATTTTCATGGAAATCCCTGTTTTTTTCCTAAAATATCGCTTATTTTCATGGAAATCCCTGTTTTTCCCCTTAAATATCGCTTATTTTCATAGAAATCCCTGTTTTTAACCTTGAATATCGCTTATTTTCATGGAAATCCCTGTTTTTAACCCAAAAATATCGCTTATTTTCATAGAAATCCCTGTTTTTAACCCTAAAATATCGCTTATTTTCATAGAAATCCCTGTTTTTCCCCAAAAATATCGCTTATTTTCATGGAAATCCCTGTTTTTCCCCTTAAATATCACTTATTTCCATGGAAATCCCTGTTTTTAACCCAAAAATATCGCTTATTTTCATAGAAATCCCTGTTTTTAACCCAAAAATATCGCTTATTTTCATAGAAATCCCTGTTTTTAACCTTAAATATCGCTTATTTTCATCGAAATCCCTGTTTTTAACCCAAAAATATCGCTTATTTTCATAGAAATCTCTGTTTTTCCCCTAAAATATCGCTTATTTTCATAGAAACCGCTGTTTTTAACCCAAAAATATCGCTTTTTTCATAGAAATCCCTGTTTTTAACCTTAAATATCACTTATTTTCATAGAAATCCCTGTTTTTCCCCTTAAATATCACTTATTTTCATAGAAATCCCTGTTTTTCCACTAAAATATCGCTTATTTTCATAGAAATCCCTGTTTTTAACCCAAAAATATCGCTTATTTTCATGGAAATCCCTGTTTTTCCCAAAAATATCGCTTATTTTCATAGAAATCCCTGTTTTTAACCCAAAAATATCGCTTATTTTCATGGAAATCCCTGTTTTTAACCCAAAAATATCGCTTATTTTCATAGAAATCCCTGTTTTTCCCCTAAAATATCGCTTATTTTCATGGAAATCCCTGTTTTTAACCCTAAAATATCGCTTATTTTCATAGAAATCCCTTTTTTTTTCCACTAAAATATCGCTTATTTTCATCGAAATCCCTGTTTTTCCCGTAAAATATCGCTTATTTTCATAGAAATCCCTGTTTTTAACCCAAAAATATCGCTTATTTTCATGGAAATCCCTGTTTTTAACCCAAAAATATCGCTTATTTTCATAGAAATCCCTGTTTTTAACCCAAAAATATCGCTTATTTTCATGAAAATCCCTGTTTTAACCCAAAAATATCGCTTATTTTCATAGAAATGCCAGTTTTTCCCCTTAAATATCGCTTATTTTCATCAAAATCCCTGTTTTTAACCCTAAAATAACGCTTATTTTCATAGAAATCCCTGTTTTTCCCCTAAAATATCGCTTATTTTCATAGAAATCCCTGTTTTTAACCCAAAAATATCACTTATTTTCATAGAAATCCCTGTTTTTCCCCTTAAATATCGCTTATTTTCATCAAAATCCCTGTGTTTAACCCAAAAATATCGCTAATTTTCATAGAAATCCCTGTTTTTAACCCAAAAATATCGCTTATTTTCATGGAAATCCCTGTTATTTCCCCTTAAATATCGGTTATTTTCATCAAAATCCCTGTTTTTAACCCAAAAATATCGCTTATTTTCATAGAAATCCCTGTTTTTTACCCAAAAATATCGCTTATTTTCATAGAAATCCCTGTTTTTCCCCTTAAATATCGCTTATTTTCATAGAAATCCCTGTTTTTAACCCTAAAATATCGCTTATTTTCATAGAAATCCCTGTTTTTAACCTTAAATATCGCTTATTTTCATAGAAATCCCATTTTTAATCCAAAAATATCGCTTATTTTCATGGAAATCCCTGTTTTTCCCCTTAAATATCGCTTATTTTCATGGAAATCCCTGTTTTTTTCCTAAAATATCGCTTATTTTCATGGAAATCCGTGTTTTTCCCCTTAAATATCGCTTATTTTCATAGAAATCCCTGTTTTTAACCTTAAATATCGCTTATTTTCATGGAAATCCCTGTTTTTGACCCAAAAATATCGCTTATTTTCATAGAAATCCCTGTTTTTCCCCAAAAATATCGCTTATTTTCATAGAAATCCCTGTTTTTAACCCAAAAATATCGCTTATTTCCATGGAAATCCCTGTTTTTAATCCAAAAATATCGCTTATTTTCATAGAAATCCCTGTTTTTACCCCAAAAATATCGCTTATTTTCATAGAACTCCCTGTTTTTAACCTTAAATATCGCTTATTTTCATCGAAATCCCTGTTTTTAACCCAAAAATATCGCTTATTTTCATGGAAATCTCTGTTTTTCCCCTAAAATATCGCTTATTTTCATAGAAACCGCTGTTTTTAACCCAAAAATATCGCTTTTTTCATAGAAATCCCTGTTTTTAACCTTAAATATCGCTTATGTTCATAGAAATCCCTGTTTTTCCCTTAAATATCACTTATTTTCATAGAAATCCCTGTTTTTCCACTAAAATATCGCTTATTTTCATAGAAATCCCATTTTTAACCCAAAAATATCGCTTATTTTCATCAAAATCCCTGTTTGTAACCCAAAAATATCGCTTATTTTCATAGAAATCCCTGTTTTTCCACTAAAATATCGCTTATTTTCATAGAAATCCCTGTTTTTAACCCAAAAATATCGCTTATTTTCATGGAAATCCCTGTTTTTCCCAAAAATATCGCTTATTTTCATAGAAATCCCTGTTTTTAACCCAAAAATATCGCTTATTTTCATGGAAATCCCTGTTTTTAACCTTAAATATCGCTTATTTTCATAGAAATCCCTGTTTTTAACCCTAAAATATCGCTTATTTTCATCAAAATCCCTGTTTTTCCCTTAAAATATCGCTTATTTTCATGGAAATCCCTGTTTTTAACCTAAAATATCGCTTATTTTCATAGAAATCCCTGTTTTTAACCTTAAATATCGCTTATTTTCATGGAAATCCCTGTTTTTAACCCAAAAATATCGCTTATTTTCATAGAAATCCCTGTTTTTAACCTTAAATATCGCTTATTTTCATAGAAATCCCTGTTTTTAACCCTAAAATATCGCTTATTTTCATAGAAATCCCTGTTTTTCCCCAAAAATATCGCTTATTTTCATGGAAATCCCTGTTTTTCCCCTTAAATATCACTTATTTCCATGGAAATCCCTGTTTTTAACCCAAAAATATCGCTTATTTTCATAGAAATCCCTGTTTTTACCCCAAAAATATCGCTTATTTTCATGGAAATCGCTGTTTTTCCCCTTAAATATCGCTTATTTTCATCAAAATCCCTGTTTTTAACCCTAAAATAACGCTTATTTTCATAGAAATCCCTGTTTTTAACCTAAAATATCGCTTATTTTCATAGAAATCCCCGTTTTTAACCCAAAAATATCGCTTATTTTCATCAAAATCCCTGTTATTTCCCCTTAAATATCGCTTATTTTCATCAAAATCCCTGTTTTTAACCCAAAAATATCGCTTATTTTCATAGAAATCCCTGTTTTTTACCCAAAAATATCGCTTATTTTCATAGAAATCCCTGTTTTTCCCCTTAAATATCGCTTATTTTCATAGAAATCCCTGTTTTTAACCCTAAAATATCGCTTATTTTCATAGAAATCCCTGTTTTTAACCCAAAAATATCGCTTATTTTCATAGAAATCCCATTTTTAATCCAAAAATATCGCTTATTTTCATGGAAATCCCTGTTTTTAACCCTAAAATATCGCTTATTTTCATCAAAATCCCTGTGTTTAACCCAAAAATATCGCTTATTTTCATGGAAATCCCTGTTTTTAACCCAAAAATATCGCTCATTTTCATAGAAATCCCTGTTTTTTACCCAAAAATATCGCTTATTTTCATAGAAATCCCTGTTTTTCCCCTTAAATATCGCTTATTTTCATAGAAATCCCTGTTTTTAACCCTTAAATATCGCTTATTTTCATAGAAATCCCTGTTTTTCCCCTTAAATATCGCTTATTTTCATAGAAATCCCATTTTTAATCCAAAAATATCGCTTATTTTCATGGAAATCCCTGTTTTTCCCCTTAAATATCGCTTATTTTCATGGAAATCCCTGTTTTTTTCCTAAAATATCGCTTATTTTCATGGAAAGCCCTGTTTTTCCCCTTAAATATCGCTTATTTTCATAGAAATCCCTGTTTTTAACCTTAAATATCGCTTATTTTCATAGAAATCCCTGTTTTTAACCCAAAAATATCGCTTATTTTCATTGAAATCCCTGTTTTTAACCTTAAATATCGCTTATTTTCATAGAAATCCCTGTTTTTAACCCTAAAATATCGCTTATTTTCATAGAAATCCCTGTTTTTCCCCAAAAATATCGCTTATTTTCATAGAAATCCCTGTTTTTAACCTTAAATATCGCTTATTTTCATCGAAATCCCTGTTTTTAACCCAAAAATATCGCTTATTTTCATAGAAATCTGTTTTTCCCCTAAAATATCGCTTATTTTCATAGAAACCGCTGTTTTTAACCCAAAAATATCGCTTTTTTCATAGAAATCCCTGTTTTTAACCTTAAATATCGCTTATGTTCATAGAAATCCCTGTTTTTCCCCTTAAATATCACTTATTTTCATAGAAATCCCTGTTTTTCCACTAAAATATCGCTTATTTTCATAGAAATCCCATTTTTAACCCAAAAATATCGCTTATTTTCATGGAAATCCCTGTTTTTAACCCAAAAATATCGCTTATTTTCATAGAAATCCCTGTTTTTCCACTAAAATATCGCTTATTTTCATAGAAATCCCTGTTTTTAACCCAAAAATATCGCTTATTTTCATGGAAATCCCTGTTTTTCCCAAAAATATCGCTTATTTTCATAGAAATCCCTGTTTTTAACCCAAAAATATCGCTTATTTTCATGGAAATCCCTGTTTTTCCCCTAAAATATCGCTTATTTTCATAGAAATCCCTGTTTTTCCCCTAAAATATCGCTTATTTTCATGGAAATCCCTGTTTTTAACCCTAAAATATCGCTTATTTTCATAGAAATCCCTGTTTTTAACCTAAAATATCACTTATTTTCATCAAAATCCCTGTTTTTAACCTTAAATATCGCTTATTTTCATAGAAATCCCTGTTTTTCCCCTTAAATATCGCTTATTTTCATAGAAATCCCTGTTTTTAACCTAAAATATCGCTTATTTTCATAGAAATCCCTGTTTTTAACCCAAAAATATTGCTTATTTTCATGAAAATCCCTGTTTTTCCACTAAAATATCACTTATTTTCATCAAAATCCCTGTTTTTAACCCAAAAATATCGCTTATTTTCATGGAAATCCCTGTTTTTAACCTAAAATATCGCTTATTTTCATAGAAATCCCTGTTTTTAACCCAAAAATATCGCTTATTTTCATGAAAATCCCTGTTTTAACCCAAAAATATCGCTTATTTTCATAGAAATGCCAGTTTTTCCCCTTAAATATCGCTTATTTTCATCAAAATCCCTGTTTTTAACCCTAAAATAACGCTTATTTTCATAGAAATCCCTGTTTTTAACCTAAAATATCGCTTATTTTCATAGAAATCCCTGTTTTTAACCCAAAAATATCACTTATTTTCATAGAAATCCCTGTTTTTCCCCTTAAATATCGCTTATTTTCATCAAAATCCCTGTTTTTAACCCAAAAATATCGCTAATTTTCATAGAAATCCCCGTTTTTAACCCAAAAATATCGCTTATTTTCATCAAAATCCCTGTTATTTCCCCTTAAATATCGCTTATTTTCATCAAAATCCCTGTTTTTAACCCAAAAATATCGCTTATTTTCATAGAAATCCCTGTTTTTTACCCAAAAATATCGCTTATTTTCATAGAAATCCCTGTTTTTCCCCTTAAATATCGCTTATTTTCATAGAAATCCCTGTTTTTAACCCTAAAATATCGCTTATTTTCATAGAAATCCCTGTTTTTAACCTTAAATATCGCTTATTTTCATAGAAATCCCATTTTTAATCCAAAAATATCGCTTATTTTCATGGAAATCCCTGTTTTTCCCCTTAAATATCGCTTATTTTCATGGAAATCCCTGTTTTTTTCCTAAAATATCGCTTATTTTCATAGAAATCCCTGTTTTTAACCTTAAATATCGCTTATTTTCATGGAAATCCCTGTTTTTAACCCAAAAATATCGCTTATTTTCATAGAAATCCCTGTTTTTAACCTTAAATATCGCTTATTTTCATAGAAATCCCATTTTTAATCCAAAAATATCGCTTATTTTCATGGAAATCCCTGTTTTTCCCCTTAAATATCGCTTATTTTCATGGAAATCCCTGTTTTTTTCCTAAAATATCGCTTATTTTCATAGAAATCCCTGTTTTTAACCTTAAATATCGCTTATTTTCATGGAAATCCCTGTTTTTAACCCAAAAATATCGCTTATTTTCATCAAAATCCCTGTTTTTCCCCTAAAATATCGCTTATTTTCATGGAAATCCCTGTTTTTAACCTAAAATATCGCTTATTTTCATAGAAATCCCTGTTTTTAACCCAAAAATATCGCTTATTTTCATGGAAATCCCTGTTTTTAACTCAAATATATCGCTTTTTTCATAGAAATCCCTGTTTTTCCCTGTAAATATCGCTTATTTTCATAGAAATCCCTGTTTTTCCCCTAAAATATCGCTTATTTTCATGGAAATCCCTGTTTTTCCCCTTAAATATCGCTTATTTTCATAGAAATCCCTGTTTTTAACCCAAAAATAACGCTTATTTTCATAGAAATCCCTGTTTTTCCCCTAAAATATTGCTTATTTTCATGGAAATCCCTGTTTTTAACCCAAAAATATCGCTTATTTTCATGGAAATCCCGCTTTTTCCCCTTAAATATCGCTTATTTTCATAGAAATCCCTGTTTTTCCCCTTAAATATCGCTTATTTTCATTGAAATCCCTGTTTTTAAGTTTAAATATCGCTTATTTTCATCGAAATCCCTGTTTTTAACCCAAAAATATCGCTTATTTTCATAGAAATCCCTGTTTTTAACCTTAAATATCGCTTATTTTCATAGAAATCCCTGTTTTTAACCCAAAAATATCGCTTTTTTTCATAGAAATCCCAGTTTTTCCCCTAAAATATCGCTAATTTTCATAGAAATCTCTGTTTTTCCCCTTAAATATCGCTTATTTTCATAGAAATCCCTGTTTTTCCCCTAAAATATCGCTTATTTTCATAGAAATACCTGTTTTTCCCCTTAAATATTGCTTATTTTCATCAAAAACCCTGTTTTTAACCTTAAATATCGCTTATTTTCATAGAAATCCCTGTTTTTCCCCTAAAATATCGCTTATTTTCATGGAAATCCCTGTTTTTAACCCAAAAATATCGCTTTTTTCATAGAAATCAGTGTTTTTCCCCATAAATATCGCTTATTTTCATAGAAATCCCTGTTTTTAACCTTAAATATCGCTTATTTTCATAGAAATCCCTGTTTTTCCCCGTTAAATATTGCTTATTTTCATAGAAATCCCTGTTTTTAACCTAAAATATCGCTTATTTTCATAGAAATCCCTGTTTTTAACCTTAAAATATCGCTTATTTTCATAAAAATCCCTGTTTTTAACCCAAAAATATCGCTTATTTTCATAGAAATACCTGTATTTCCCCTTAAATATTGCTTATTTTCATAGAAATCCCTGTTTTTAACCCAAAAATATCGCTTATTTTCATGGAAATCCCTGTTTTTCCCCTTAAATATCGCTTATTTTCATAGAAATCCCTGTTTTTAACCTAAAATATCGCTTATTTTCATAGAAATCCTTGTTTTTCCCCTTAAATATCGCTTGGTTTCATAGAAATCCCTGTTTTTCCACTAAAATATCGCTTATTTTCATCAAAATCCCTGTTTGTAACCCAAAAATATCGCTTATTTTCATAGAAATCCCTGTTTTTCCCAAAAATATCGCTTAATTTCATCAAAATCCCTGTTTTTAACCCAAAAATATCGCTTATTTTCATAGAAATCCCTGTTTTTAACCCAAAAATATCGCTTATTTTCATGGAAATCGCTGTTTTTCCCCTAAAATATCGCTTATTTTCATAGAAATCCCTGTTTTTCCCCTAAAATATCGCTTATTTTCATCGAAATCCCTGTTTTTAACCCAAAAATATCGCTTATTTTCATAGAAATCCCTGTTTTTAACCCAAAAATATTGCATATTTTCATGAAAATCCCTGTTTTTCCACTAAAATATCACTTATTTTCATAGAAATCCCTGTTTTTAACCCAAAAATATCGCTTATTTTCATGGAAATCCCTGTTTTTAACCTAAAATATCGCTTATTTTCATAGAAATCCCTGTTTTTAACCCAAAAATATCGCTTATTTTCATGAAAATCCCTGTTTTAACCCAAAAATATCGCTTATTTTCATGGAAATCCCTGTTTTTAACCCAAAAATATCACTTATTTTCATAGAAATCCCTGTTTTTCCCCTTAAATATCGCTTATTTTCATCAAAATCCCCGTTTTTAACCCAAAAATATTGCATATTTTCATGAAAATCCCTGTTTTTAACCCAAAAATATCGCTTATTTTCATCGAAATCCCTGTTATTTCCCCTTAAATATCGCTTATTTTCATCAAAATCCCTGTTTTTAACCCAAAAATATCGCTTATTTTCATAGAAATCCCTGTTTTTTACCCAAAAATATCGCTTATTTTCATAGAAATCCCTGTTTTTCCCCTTAAATATCGCTTATTTTCATAGAAATCCCTGTTTTTAACCCTAAAATATCGCTTATTTTCATAGAAATCCCTGTTTTTAACCTTAAATATCGCTTATTTTCATAGAAATCCCATTTTTAATCCAAAAATATTGCTTATTTTCATGGAAATCCCTGTTTTTCCCCTTAAATATCGCTTATTTTCATGGAAATCCCTGTTTTTCCCCTTAAATATCGCTTATTTTCATAGAAATCGCTGTTTTTAACCTTAAAATATCGCTTATTTTCATAAAAATCCCTGTTTTTAACCCAAAAATATCGCTTATTTTCATAGAAATACCTGTTTTTAACCTTAAATATCGCTTATTTTCATAGAAATCCCTGTTTTTAACCCTAAAATATCGCTTATTTTCATAGAAATCCCTGTTTTTCCCCAAAAATATCGCTAATTTTCATAGAAATCCCCGTTTTTAACCTAAAATATCACTTATTTCCATGGAAATCCCTGTTTTTAACCCAAAAATATCGCTTATTTTCAAAGAAATCCCTGTTTTAACCCAAAAATATCGCTTATTTTCATAGAAATCCCTGTTTTTAACCTTAAATATCGCTTATTTTCATCGAAATCCCTGTTTTTAACCCAAAAATATCGCTTATTTTCATAGAAATCTCTGTTTTTCCCCTAAAATATCGCTTATTTTCATAGAAACCGCTGTTTTTAACCCAAAAATATCGCTTTTTTCATAGAAATCCCTGTTTTTAACCTTAAATATCGCTTATTTTCATAGAAATCCCTGTTTTTCCCCTTTAATATCACGTATTTTCATAGAAATCCCTGTTTTTCCACTAAAATATCGCTTATTTTCACAGAAATCCCTGTTTTTAACCTTAAATATCGCTTATTTTCATGGAAATCCCTGATTTTAACCCAAAAATATCGCTTATTTTCATAGAAATCCCTGTTTTTAACCCAAAAATATCGCTTATTTTCACAGAAATCCCTGTTTTTCCACTAAAATATCGCTTATTTTCACAGAAATCCCTGTTTTTCCACTAAAATATCGCTTATTTTCATAGAAATCCCTGTTTTTAACCCAAAAATATCGCTTATTTTCATGGAAATCCCTGTTTTTCCCAAAAATATCGCTTATTTTCATAGAAATCCCTGTTTTTAACCCAAAAATATCGCTTATTTTCATGGAAATCCCTGTTTTTAACCCAAAAATATCGCTTATTTTCATAGAAATCCCTGTTTTTCCACTAAAATATCGCTTATTTTCATAGAAATCCCTGTTTTTAACCTAAAATATCGCTTATTTTCATGGAAATACCTGTTTTTAACCCAAAAATATCGCTCATTTTCATAGAAATCCCTGTTTTTAACCCTAAAATATCGCTTATTTTCATAGAAATCCCTGTTTTTAACCTAAAATATCACTTATTTTCATCAAAATCCCTGTTTTTAACCTTAAATATCGCTTATTTTCATAGAAATCCCTGTTTTTCCCCTTAAATATCGCTTATTTTCATAGAAATCCCTGTTTTTAACCTAAAATATCGCTTATTTTCATAGAAATCCCTGTTTTTTAACCCAAAAATATTGCATATTTTCATGAAAATCCCTGTTTTTCCACTAAAATATCACTTATTTTCATAGAAATCCCTGTTTTTAACCCAAAAATATCGCTTATTTTCATGGAAATCCCTGTTTTTAACCTAAAATATCGCTTATTTTCATAGAAATCCCTGTTTTTAACCCAAAAATATCGCTTATTTTCATGAAAATCCCTGTTTTAACCCAAAAATATCGCTTATTTTCATAGAAATGCCAGTTTTTCCCCTTAAATATCGCTTATTTTCATCAAAATCCCTGTTTTTAACCCTAAAATAACGCTTATTTTCATAGAAATCCCTGTTTTTCCCCTAAAATATCGCTTATTTTCATAGAAATCCCTGTTTTTAACCCAAAAATATCACTTATTTTCATAGAAATCCCTGTTTTTCCCCTTAAATATCGCTTATTTTCATCAAAATCCCTGTGTTTAACCCAAAAATATCGCTAATTTTCATAGAAATCCCCGTTTTTAACCCAAAAATATTGCTTATTTTCATCAAAATCCCTGTTATTTCCCCTTAAATATCGCTTATTTTCATGGAAATCCCTGTTTTTAACCCAAAAATATCGCTTATTTTCATAGAAATCCCTGTTTTTAACCTTAAATATCGCTTATTTTCATCGAAATCCCTGTTTTTCCCCTTAAATATCGCTTTTTTTCATAGAAATCCCCGTTTTTAACCCTAAAATATCGCTTATTTTCATAGAAATCCCTGTTTTTCCCCTAAAATATCGCTTATTTTCATAGAAATCCCATTTTTAATCCAAAAATATCGCTTATTTTCATGGAAATCCCTGTTTTTAACCTAAAATATCGCTTATTTTCATAGAAATCCCTGTTTTTAACCTAAAATATCGCTTATTTTCATGGAAATCCCCGTTTTTCCCCTTAAATATCGCTTATTTTCATAGAAATCCCTGTTTTTCCACTAAAATATCGCTTATTTTCATCAAAATCCCTGTTTGTAACCCAAAAATATCGCTTATTTTCATGGAAATCCCTGTTTTTCCCCTAAAATATCGCTTATTTTCATAGAAATCCCTGTTTTTAACCCAAAAATATCGCTTATTTTCATAGAAATCCCTGTTTTTAACCCAAAAATATCGCATATTTTCATGGAAATCGCTGTTTTTCCCCTTAAATATCGCTTATTTTCATCGAAATCCCTGTTTTTAACCCAAAAATATCGCTTATTTTCATAGAAATCCCTGTTTTTAACCCTAAAATATCGCTTATTTTCATAGAAATCCCTGTTTTTAACCTAAAATATCGCTTATTTTCATGGAAATACCTGTTTTTAACCCAAAAATATCGCTCATTTTCATAGAAATCCCTGTTTTTAACCCTAAAATATCGCTTATTTTCATAGAAATCCCTGTTTTTAACCTAAAATATCACTTATTTTCATCAAAATCCCTGTTTTCAACCTTAAATATCGCTTATTTTCATAGAAATCCCTGTTTTTCCCCTTAAATATCGCTTATTTTCATAGAAATCCCTGTTTTTAACCTAAAATATCACTTATTTTCATCAAAATCCCTGTTTTTAACCCAAAAATATCGCTTATTTTCATGGAAATCCCTGTTTTTCCACTAAAATATCGCTTATTTTCGTAGAAATCCCTGTTTTTAACCCAAAAATATCGCTTATTTTCATGAAAATCCCTGTTTTAACCCAAAAATATCGCTTATTTTCATAGAAATGCCAGTTTTTCCCCTTAAATATCGCTTATTTTCATCAAAATCCCTGTTTTTAACCCTAAAATAACGCTTATTTTCATAAAAATCCCTGTTTTTCCCCTTAAATATCGCTTATTTTCATCAAAATCCCTGTGTTTAACCCAAAAATATCGCTAATTTTCATAGAAATCCCCGTTTTTAACCCAAAAATATCGCTTATTTTCATCAAAATCCCTGTTATTTCCCCTTAAATATCGGTTATTTTCATCAAAATCCCTGTTTTTAACCCAAAAATATTGCATATTTTCATGAAAATCCCTGTTTTTCCACTAAAATATCGCTTATTTTCATAGAAATCCCTGTTTTTTACCCAAAAATATCGCTTATTTTCATAGAAATCCCTGTTTTTCCCCTTAAATATCGCTTATTTTCATAGAAATCCCTGTTTTTAACCCTAAAATATCGCTTATTTTCATAGAAATCCCTGTTTTTAACCTTAAATATCGCTTATTTTCATAGAAATCCCATTTTTAATCCAAAAATATCGCTTATTTTCATGGAAATCCCTGTTTTTCCCCTTAAATATCGCTTATTTTCATGGAAATCCCTGTTTTTTTCCTAAAATATCGCTTATTTTCATGGAAATCCCTGTTTTTCCCCTTAAATATCGCTTATTTTCATAGAAATCCCTGTTTTTAACCTTAAATATCGCTTATTTTCATGGAAATCCCTGTTTTTAACCCAAAAATATCGCTTATTTTCATAGAAATCCCTGTTTTTAACCTTAAATATCGCTTATTTTCATCGAAATCCCTGTTTTTCCCCTTAAATATCGCTTTTTTTCATAGAAATCCCTGTTTTTCCCCTAAAATATCGCTTATTTTCATAGAAATCCCTGTTTTTAACCTTAAATATCGCTTATTTTCATCGAAATCCCTGTTTTTAACCCAAAAATATCGCTTATTTTCATAGAAATCTCTGTTTTTCCCCTAAAATATCGCTTATTTTCATAGAAACCGCTGTTTTTAACCCAAAAATATCGCTTTTTTCATAGAAATCCCTGTTTTTAACCTTAAATATCGCTTATTTTCATAGAAATCCCTGTTTTTCCCCTTTAATATCACGTATTTTCATAGAAATCCCTGTTTTTCCACTAAAATATCGCTTATTTTCACAGAAATCCCTGTTTTTAACCTTAAATATCGCTTATTTTCATGGAAATCCCTGATTTTAACCCAAAAATATCGCTTATTTTCATAGAAATCCCTGTTTTTAACCCAAAAATATCGCTTATTTTCACAGAAATCCCTGTTTTTCCACTAAAATATCGCTTATTTTCACAGAAATCCCTGTTTTTCCACTAAAATATCGCTTATTTTCATAGAAATCCCTGTTTTTAACCCAAAAATATCGCTTATTTTCATGGAAATCCCTGTTTTTCCCAAAAATATCGCTTATTTTCATAGAAATCCCTGTTTTTAACCCAAAAATATCGCTTATTTTCATGGAAATCCCTGTTTTTAACCCAAAAATATCGCTTATTTTCATAGAAATCCCTGTTTTTCCACTAAAATATCGCTTATTTTCATAGAAATCCCTGTTTTTAACCTAAAATATCGCTTATTTTCATGGAAATACCTGTTTTTAACCCAAAAATATCGCTCATTTTCATAGAAATCCCTGTTTTTAACCCTAAAATATCGCTTATTTTCATAGAAATCCCTGTTTTTAACCTAAAATATCACTTATTTTCATCAAAATCCCTGTTTTTAACCTTAAATATCGCTTATTTTCATAGAAATCCCTGTTTTTCCCCTTAAATATCGCTTATTTTCATAGAAATCCCTGTTTTTAACCTAAAATATCGCTTATTTTCATAGAAATCCCTGTTTTTTAACCCAAAAATATTGCATATTTTCATGAAAATCCCTGTTTTTCCACTAAAATATCACTTATTTTCATAGAAATCCCTGTTTTTAACCCAAAAATATCGCTTATTTTCATGGAAATCCCTGTTTTTAACCTAAAATATCGCTTATTTTCATAGAAATCCCTGTTTTTAACCCAAAAATATCGCTTATTTTCATGAAAATCCCTGTTTTAACCCAAAAATATCGCTTATTTTCATAGAAATGCCAGTTTTTCCCCTTAAATATCGCTTATTTTCATCAAAATCCCTGTTTTTAACCCTAAAATAACGCTTATTTTCATAGAAATCCCTGTTTTTCCCCTAAAATATCGCTTATTTTCATAGAAATCCCTGTTTTTAACCCAAAAATATCACTTATTTTCATAGAAATCCCTGTTTTTCCCCTTAAATATCGCTTATTTTCATCAAAATCCCTGTGTTTAACCCAAAAATATCGCTAATTTTCATAGAAATCCCCGTTTTTAACCCAAAAATATTGCTTATTTTCATCAAAATCCCTGTTATTTCCCCTTAAATATCGCTTATTTTCATGGAAATCCCTGTTTTTAACCCAAAAATATCGCTTATTTTCATAGAAATCCCTGTTTTTAACCTTAAATATCGCTTATTTTCATCGAAATCCCTGTTTTTCCCCTTAAATATCGCTTTTTTTCATAGAAATCCCCGTTTTTAACCCTAAAATATCGCTTATTTTCATAGAAATCCCTGTTTTTCCCCTAAAATATCGCTTATTTTCATAGAAATCCCATTTTTAATCCAAAAATATCGCTTATTTTCATGGAAATCCCTGTTTTTAACCTAAAATATCGCTTATTTTCATAGAAATCCCTGTTTTTAACCTAAAATATCGCTTATTTTCATGGAAATCCCCGTTTTTCCCCTTAAATATCGCTTATTTTCATAGAAATCCCTGTTTTTCCACTAAAATATCGCTTATTTTCATCAAAATCCCTGTTTGTAACCCAAAAATATCGCTTATTTTCATGGAAATCCCTGTTTTTCCCCTAAAATATCGCTTATTTTCATAGAAATCCCTGTTTTTAACCCAAAAATATCGCTTATTTTCATAGAAATCCCTGTTTTTAACCCAAAAATATCGCATATTTTCATGGAAATCGCTGTTTTTCCCCTTAAATATCGCTTATTTTCATCGAAATCCCTGTTTTTAACCCAAAAATATCGCTTATTTTCATAGAAATCCCTGTTTTTAACCCTAAAATATCGCTTATTTTCATAGAAATCCCTGTTTTTAACCTAAAATATCGCTTATTTTCATGGAAATACCTGTTTTTAACCCAAAAATATCGCTCATTTTCATAGAAATCCCTGTTTTTAACCCTAAAATATCGCTTATTTTCATAGAAATCCCTGTTTTTAACCTAAAATATCACTTATTTTCATCAAAATCCCTGTTTTCAACCTTAAATATCGCTTATTTTCATAGAAATCCCTGTTTTTCCCCTTAAATATCGCTTATTTTCATAGAAATCCCTGTTTTTAACCTAAAATATCACTTATTTTCATCAAAATCCCTGTTTTTAACCCAAAAATATCGCTTATTTTCATGGAAATCCCTGTTTTTCCACTAAAATATCGCTTATTTTCGTAGAAATCCCTGTTTTTAACCCAAAAATATCGCTTATTTTCATGAAAATCCCTGTTTTAACCCAAAAATATCGCTTATTTTCATAGAAATGCCAGTTTTTCCCCTTAAATATCGCTTATTTTCATCAAAATCCCTGTTTTTAACCCTAAAATAACGCTTATTTTCATAAAAATCCCTGTTTTTCCCCTTAAATATCGCTTATTTTCATCAAAATCCCTGTGTTTAACCCAAAAATATCGCTAATTTTCATAGAAATCCCCGTTTTTAACCCAAAAATATCGCTTATTTTCATCAAAATCCCTGTTATTTCCCCTTAAATATCGGTTATTTTCATCAAAATCCCTGTTTTTAACCCAAAAATATTGCATATTTTCATGAAAATCCCTGTTTTTCCACTAAAATATCGCTTATTTTCATAGAAATCCCTGTTTTTTACCCAAAAATATCGCTTATTTTCATAGAAATCCCTGTTTTTCCCCTTAAATATCGCTTATTTTCATAGAAATCCCTGTTTTTAACCCTAAAATATCGCTTATTTTCATAGAAATCCCTGTTTTTAACCTTAAATATCGCTTATTTTCATAGAAATCCCATTTTTAATCCAAAAATATCGCTTATTTTCATGGAAATCCCTGTTTTTCCCCTTAAATATCGCTTATTTTCATGGAAATCCCTGTTTTTTTCCTAAAATATCGCTTATTTTCATGGAAATCCCTGTTTTTCCCCTTAAATATCGCTTATTTTCATAGAAATCCCTGTTTTTAACCTTAAATATCGCTTATTTTCATGGAAATCCCTGTTTTTAACCCAAAAATATCGCTTATTTTCATAGAAATCCCTGTTTTTAACCTTAAATATCGCTTATTTTCATCGAAATCCCTGTTTTTCCCCTTAAATATCGCTTTTTTTCATAGAAATCCCTGTTTTTCCCCTAAAATATCGCTTATTTTCATAGAAATCCCTGTTTTTAACCTTAAATATCGCTTATTTTCATAGAAATCCCATTTTTAATCCAAAAATATCGCTTATTTTCATGGAAATCCCTGTTTTTAACCTAAAATATCGCTTATTTTCATAGAAATCCCTGTTTTTAACCCAAAAATATCGCTTATTTTCATGGAAATCCCCGTTTTTCCCCTTAAATATCGCTTGGTTTCATAGAAATCCCTGTTTTTCCACTAAAATATCGCTTATTTTCATCAAAATCCCTGTTTGTAACCCAAAAATATCGCTTATTTTCATGGAAATCCCTGTTTTTCCCCTAAAATATCGCTTAATTTCATCAAAATCCCTGTTTTTAACCCAAAAATATCGCTTATTTTCATAGAAATCCCTGTTTTTAACCCAAAAATATCGCTTATTTTCATGGAAATCGCTGTTTTTCCCCTAAAATATCGCTTATTTTCATAGAAACCCCCGTTTTTCCCCTAAAATATCGCTTATTTTCATCGAAATCCCTGTTTTTAACCCAAAAATATCGCTTATTTTCATAGAAATCCCTGTTTTTAACCCAAAAATATCGCTCATTTTCATAGAAATCCCTGTTTTTAACCCTAAAATATCGCTTATTTTCATAGAAATCCCTGTTTTTAACCTAAAATATCACTTATTTTCATCAAAATCCCTGTTTTTAACCTTAAATATCGCTTATTTTCATAGAAATCCCTGTTTTTCCCCTTAAATATCGCTTATTTTCATAGAAATCCCTGTTTTTAACCTAAAATATCACTTATTTTCATCAAAATCCCTGTTTTTAACCCAAAAATATCGCTTATTTTCATGGAAATCCCTGTTTTTCCACTAAAATATCGCTTATTTTCGTAGAAATCCCTGTTTTTAACCCAAAAATATCGCTTATTTTCATGAAAATCCCTGTTTTAACCCAAAAATATCGCTTATTTTCATAGAAATGCCAGTTTTTCCCCTTAAATATCGCTTATTTTCATCAAAATCCCTGTTTTTAACCCTAAAATAACGCTTATTTTCATAAAAATCCCTGTTTTTCCCCTTAAATATCGCTTATTTTCATCAAAATCCCTGTGTTTAACCCAAAAATATCGCTAATTTTCATAGAAATCCCCGTTTTTAACCCAAAAATATCGCTTATTTTCATCAAAATCCCTGTTATTTCCCCTTAAATATCGGTTATTTTCATCAAAATCCCTGTTTTTAACCCAAAAATATTGCATATTTTCATGAAAATCCCTGTTTTTCCACTAAAATATCGCTTATTTTCATAGAAATCCCTGTTTTTTACCCAAAAATATCGCTTATTTTCATAGAAATCCCTGTTTTTCCCCTTAAATATCGCTTATTTTCATAGAAATCCCTGTTTTTAACCCTAAAATATCGCTTATTTTCATAGAAATCCCTGTTTTTAACCTTAAATATCGCTTATTTTCATAGAAATCCCATTTTTAATCCAAAAATATCGCTTATTTTCATGGAAATCCCTGTTTTTCCCCTTAAATATCGCTTATTTTCATGGAAATCCCTGTTTTTTTCCTAAAATATCGCTTATTTTCATGGAAATCCCTGTTTTTCCCCTTAAATATCGCTTATTTTCATAGAAATCCCTGTTTTTAACCTTAAATATCGCTTATTTTCATGGAAATCCCTGTTTTTAACCCAAAAATATCGCTTATTTTCATAGAAATCCCTGTTTTTAACCTTAAATATCGCTTATTTTCATCGAAATCCCTGTTTTTCCCCTTAAATATCGCTTTTTTTCATAGAAATCCCTGTTTTTCCCCTAAAATATCGCTTATTTTCATAGAAATCCCTGTTTTTAACCTTAAATATCGCTTATTTTCATAGAAATCCCATTTTTAATCCAAAAATATCGCTTATTTTCATGGAAATCCCTGTTTTTAACCTAAAATATCGCTTATTTTCATAGAAATCCCTGTTTTTAACCCAAAAATATCGCTTATTTTCATGGAAATCCCCGTTTTTCCCCTTAAATATCGCTTGGTTTCATAGAAATCCCTGTTTTTCCACTAAAATATCGCTTATTTTCATCAAAATCCCTGTTTGTAACCCAAAAATATCGCTTATTTTCATGGAAATCCCTGTTTTTCCCCTAAAATATCGCTTAATTTCATCAAAATCCCTGTTTTTAACCCAAAAATATCGCTTATTTTCATAGAAATCCCTGTTTTTAACCCAAAAATATCGCTTATTTTCATGGAAATCGCTGTTTTTCCCCTAAAATATCGCTTATTTTCATAGAAACCCCCGTTTTTCCCCTAAAATATCGCTTATTTTCATCGAAATCCCTGTTTTTAACCCAAAAATATCGCTTATTTTCATAGAAATCCCTGTTTTTAACCCAAAAATATCGCTCATTTTCATAGAAATCCCTGTTTTTAACCCTAAAATATCGCTTATTTTCATAGAAATCCCTGTTTTTAACCTAAAATATCACTTATTTTCATCAAAATCCCTGTTTTTAACCTTAAATATCGCTTATTTTCATAGAAATCCCTGTTTTTCCCCTTAAATATCGCTTATTTTCATAGAAATCCCTGTTTTTCCACTAAAATATCACTTATTTTCATAGAAATCCCTGTTTTTAACCCAAAAATATCGCTTATTTTCATGGAAATCCCTGTTTTTAACCCAAAAATATCGCTTATTTTCATAGAAATCCCTGTTTTTAACCCAAAAATATCGCTTATTTTCATGAAAATCCCTGTTTTAACCCAAAAATATCGCTTATTTTCATAGAAATGCCAGTTTTTCCCCTTAAATATCGCTTATTTTCATCAAAATCCCTGTTTTTAACCCTAAAATAACGCTTATTTTCATAGAAATCCCTGTTTTTCCCCTAAAATATCGCTTATTTTCATAGAAATCCCTGTTTTTAACCCAAAAATATCACTTATTTTCATAGAAATCCCTGTTTTTCCCCTTAAATATCGCTTATTTTCATCAAAATCCCTGTGTTTAACCCAAAAATATCGCTAATTTTCATAGAAATCCCTGTTTTTAACCCAAAAATATCGCTTATTTTCATCAAAATCCCTGTTATTTCCCGTTAAATATCGGTTATTTTCATCAAAATCCCTGTTTTTAACCCAAATATCGCTTATTTTCATAGAAATCCCTGTTTTTTACCCAAAAATATCGCTTATTTTCATAGAAATCCCTGTTTTTCCCCTTAAATATCGCTTATTTTCATAGAAATCCCTGTTTTTAACCCTAAAATATCGCTTATTTTCATAGAAATCCCTGTTTTTAACCTTAAATATCGCTTATTTTCATAGAAATCCCATTTTTAATCCAAAAATATCGCTTATTTTCATGGAAATCCCTGTTTTTCCCCTTAAATATCGCTTATTTTCATGGAAATCCCTGTTTTTAACCCAAAAATATCGCTTATTTTCATGGAAATCCCTGTTTTTCCCCTTAAATATCGCTTATTTTCATAGAAATCCCTGTTTTTAACCTTAAATATCGCTTATTTTCATGGAAATCCCTGTTTTTAACCCAAAAATATCGCTTATTTTCATAGAAATCCCTGTTTTTAACCTTAAATATCGCTTATTTTCATAGAAATCCCTGTTTTTAACCTAAAATATCACTTATTTCCATGGAAATCCCTGTTTTTAACCCAAAAATATCGCTTATTTTCATAGAAATCCCTGTTTTTACCCCAAAAATATCGCTTATTTTCATAGAAATCCCTGTTTTTAACCCAAAAATATCGCTTATTTTCATGGAAATACCTGTTTTTAACCCAAAAATATCACTTATTTTCATAGAAATCTCTGTTTTTCCCCTAAAATATCGCTTATTTTCATAGAAACCGCTGTTTTTAACCCAAAAATATCGCTTTTTTCATAGAAATCCCTGTTTTTAACCTTAAATATCGCTTATGTTCATAGAAATCCCTGTTTTTCCCCTTAAATATCACTTATTTTCATAGAAATCCCTGTTTTTCCACTAAAATATCGCTTATTTTCATAGAAATCCCATTTTTAACCCAAAAATATCGCTTATTTTCATGGAAATCCCTGTTTTTAACCCTAAAATATCGCTTATTTTCATAGAAATCCCTATTTTTCCACTAAAATATCGCTTATTTTCATGGAAATCCCTGTTTTTAACCCAAAAATATCGCTTATTTTCATGGAAATCCCTGTTTTTCCCAAAAATATCGCTTATTTTCATAGAAATCCCTGTTTTTAACCCAAAAATATCGCTTATTTTCATGGAAATCCCTGTTTTTAACCTAAAATATCGCTTATTTTCATAGAAATCCCTGTTTTTCCCCTAAAATATCGCTTATTTTCATGGAAATCCCTGTTTTTAACCCTAAAATATCGCTTATTTTCATAGAAATCCCTGTTTTTAACCTAAAATATCACTTATTTTCATCAAAATCCCTGTTTTTAACCTTAAATATCGCTTATTTTCATAGAAATCCCTGTTTTTAACCTAAAATATCGCTTATTTTCATAGAAATCCCTGTTTTTAACCCAAAAATATTGCATATTTTCATGAAAATCCCTGTTTTTCCACTAAAATATCACTTATTTTCATAGAAATCCCTGTTTTTAACCCAAAAATATCGCTTATTTTCATGGAAATCCCTGTTTTTAACCTAAAATATCGCTTATTTTCATAGAAATCCCCGTTTTTAACCCAAAAATATCGCTTATTTTCATGGAAATCCCTGTTTTAACCCAAAAATATCGCTTATTTTCATAGAAATGCCAGTTTTTCCCCTTAAATATCGCTTATTTTCATCAAAATCCCTGTTTTTAACCCTAAAATAACGCTTATTTTCATAGAAATCCCTGTTTTTAACCTAAAATATCGCTTATTTTCATAGAAATCCCTGTTTTTAACCCAAAAATATCACTTATTTTCATAGAAATCCCTGTTTTTCCCCTTAAATATCGCTTATTTTCATCAAAATCCCTGTGTTTAACCCAAAAATATCGCTAATTTTCATAGAAATCCCCGTTTTTAACCCAAAAATATCGCTTATTTTCATCAAAATCCCTGTTATTTCCCCTTAAATATCGCTTATTTTCATCAAAATCCCTGTTTTTAACCCAAAAATATCGCTTATTTTCATAGAAATCCCTGTTTTTACCCCAAAAATATCGCTTATTTTCATAGAAATCCCTGTTTTTAACCTTAAATATCGCTTATTTTCATGGAAATACCTGTTTTTAACCCAAAAATATCACTTATTTTCATAGAAATCTCTGTTTTTCCCCTAAAATATCGCTTATTTTCATAGAAACCGCTGTTTTTAACCCAAAAATATCGCTTTTTTCATAGAAATCCCTGTTTTTAACCTTAAATATCGCTTATGTTCATAGAAATCCCTGTTTTTCCCCTTAAATATCACTTATTTTCATAGAAATCCCTGTTTTTCCACTAAAATATCGCTTATTTTCATAGAAATCCCATTTTTAACCCAAAAATATCGCTTATTTTCATGGAAATCCCTGTTTTTAACCCTAAAATATCGCTTATTTTCATAGAAATCCCTATTTTTCCACTAAAATATCGCTTATTTTCATGGAAATCCCTGTTTTTAACCCAAAAATATCGCTTATTTTCATGGAAATCCCTGTTTTTAACCTAAAATATCGCTTATTTTCATAGAAATCCCTGTTTTTCCCCTAAAATATCGCTTATTTTCATGGAAATCCCTGTTTTTAACCCTAAAATATCGCTTATTTTCATAGAAATCCCTGTTTTTAACCTAAAATATCACTTATTTTCATCAAAATCCCTGTTTTTAACCTTAAATATCGCTTATTTTCATAGAAATCCCTGTTTTTAACCTTAAATATCGCTTATTTTCATAGAAATCCCTGTTTTTAACCCAAAAATATTGCATATTTTCATGAAAATCCCTGTTTTTCCACTAAAATATCACTTATTTTCATAGAAATCCCTGTTTTTAACCCAAAAATATCGCTTATTTTCATGGAAATCCCTGTTTTTAACCTAAAATATCGCTTATTTTCATAGAAATCCCCGTTTTTAACCCAAAAATATCGCTTATTTTCATGGAAATCCCTGTTTTTAACCCTTAAATATCGCTTATTTTCATAGAAATGCCAGTTTTTCCCCTTAAATATCGCTTATTTTCATCAAAATCCCTGTTTTTAACCCTAAAATAACGCTTATTTTCATAGAAATCCCTGTTTTTAACCTAAAATATCGCTTATTTTCATAGAAATCCCTGTTTTTAACCCAAAAATATCACTTATTTTCATAGAAATCCCTGTTTTTCCCCTTAAATATCGCTTATTTTCATCAAAATCCCTGTGTTTAACCCAAAAATATCGCTAATTTTCATAGAAATCCCCGTTTTTAACCCAAAAATATCGCTTATTTTCATCAAAATCCCTGTTATTTCCCCTTAAATATCGCTTATTTTCATCAAAATCCCTGTTTTTAACCCAAAAATATCGCTTATTTTCATAGAAATCCCTGTTTTTTACCCAAAAATATCGCTTATTTTCATAGAAATCCCTGTTTTTCCCCTTAAATATCGCTTATTTTCATAGAAATCCCTGTTTTTAACCCTAAAATATCGCTTATTTTCATAGAAATCCCTGTTTTTAACCTTAAATATCGCTTATTTTCATAGAAATCCCATTTTTAATCCAAAAATATCGCTTATTTTCATGGAAATCCCTGTTTTTCCCCTTAAATATCGCTTATTTTCATGGAAATCCCTGTTTTTTTCCTAAAATATCGCTTATTTTCATGGAAATCCCTGTTTTTCCCCTTAAATATCGCTTATTTTCATAGAAATCCCTGTTTTTAACCTTGAATATCGCTTATTTTCATGGAAATCCCTGTTTTTAACCCAAAAATATCGCTTATTTTCATAGAAATCCCTGTTTTTAACCCTAAAATATCGCTTATTTTCATAGAAATCCCTGTTTTTCCCCAAAAATATCGCTTATTTTCATGGAAATCCCTGTTTTTCCCCTTAAATATCACTTATTTCCATGGAAATCCCTGTTTTTAACCCAAAAATATCGCTTATTTTCATAGAAATCCCTGTTTTTAACCCAAAAATATCGCTTATTTTCATAGAAATCCCTGTTTTTAACCTTAAATATCGCTTATTTTCATCGAAATCCCTGTTTTTAACCCAAAAATATCGCTTATTTTCATAGAAATCTCTGTTTTTCCCCTAAAATATCGCTTATTTTCATAGAAACCGCTGTTTTTAACCCAAAAATATCGCTTTTTTCATAGAAATCCCTGTTTTTAACCTTAAATATCACTTATTTTCATAGAAATCCCTGTTTTTCCCCTTAAATATCACTTATTTTCATAGAAATCCCTGTTTTTCCACTAAAATATCGCTTATTTTCATAGAAATCCCTGTTTTTAACCCAAAAATATCGCTTATTTTCATGGAAATCCCTGTTTTTCCCAAAAATATCGCTTATTTTCATAGAAATCCCTGTTTTTAACCCAAAAATATCGCTTATTTTCATGGAAATCCCTGTTTTTAACCCAAAAATATCGCTTATTTTCATAGAAATCCCTGTTTTTCCCCTAAAATATCGCTTATTTTCATGGAAATCCCTGTTTTTAACCCTAAAATATCGCTTATTTTCATAGAAATCCCTTTTTTTTTCCACTAAAATATCGCTTATTTTCATCGAAATCCCTGTTTTTCCCGTAAAATATCGCTTATTTTCATAGAAATCCCTGTTTTTAACCCAAAAATATCGCTTATTTTCATGGAAATCCCTGTTTTTAACCCAAAAATATCGCTTATTTTCATAGAAATCCCTGTTTTTAACCCAAAAATATCGCTTATTTTCATGAAAATCCCTGTTTTAACCCAAAAATATCGCTTATTTTCATAGAAATGCCAGTTTTTCCCCTTAAATATCGCTTATTTTCATCAAAATCCCTGTTTTTAACCCTAAAATAACGCTTATTTTCATAGAAATCCCTGTTTTTCCCCTAAAATATCGCTTATTTTCATAGAAATCCCTGTTTTTAACCCAAAAATATCACTTATTTTCATAGAAATCCCTGTTTTTCCCCTTAAATATCGCTTATTTTCATCAAAATCCCTGTGTTTAACCCAAAAATATCGCTAATTTTCATAGAAATCCCTGTTTTTAACCCAAAAATATCGCTTATTTTCATGGAAATCCCTGTTATTTCCCCTTAAATATCGGTTATTTTCATCAAAATCCCTGTTTTTAACCCAAAAATATCGCTTATTTTCATAGAAATCCCTGTTTTTTACCCAAAAATATCGCTTATTTTCATAGAAATCCCTGTTTTTCCCCTTAAATATCGCTTATTTTCATAGAAATCCCTGTTTTTAACCCTAAAATATCGCTTATTTTCATAGAAATCCCTGTTTTTAACCTTAAATATCGCTTATTTTCATAGAAATCCCATTTTTAATCCAAAAATATCGCTTATTTTCATGGAAATCCCTGTTTTTCCCCTTAAATATCGCTTATTTTCATGGAAATCCCTGTTTTTTTCCTAAAATATCGCTTATTTTCATGGAAATCCGTGTTTTTCCCCTTAAATATCGCTTATTTTCATAGAAATCCCTGTTTTTAACCTTAAATATCGCTTATTTTCATGGAAATCCCTGTTTTTGACCCAAAAATATCGCTTATTTTCATAGAAATCCCTGTTTTTCCCCAAAAATATCGCTTATTTTCATAGAAATCCCTGTTTTTAACCCAAAAATATCGCTTATTTCCATGGAAATCCCTGTTTTTAATCCAAAAATATCGCTTATTTTCATAGAAATCCCTGTTTTTACCCCAAAAATATCGCTTATTTTCATAGAACTCCCTGTTTTTAACCTTAAATATCGCTTATTTTCATCGAAATCCCTGTTTTTAACCCAAAAATATCGCTTATTTTCATGGAAATCTCTGTTTTTCCCCTAAAATATCGCTTATTTTCATAGAAACCGCTGTTTTTAACCCAAAAATATCGCTTTTTTCATAGAAATCCCTGTTTTTAACCTTAAATATCGCTTATGTTCATAGAAATCCCTGTTTTTCCCTTAAATATCACTTATTTTCATAGAAATCCCTGTTTTTCCACTAAAATATCGCTTATTTTCATAGAAATCCCATTTTTAACCCAAAAATATCGCTTATTTTCATCAAAATCCCTGTTTGTAACCCAAAAATATCGCTTATTTTCATAGAAATCCCTGTTTTTCCACTAAAATATCGCTTATTTTCATAGAAATCCCTGTTTTTAACCCAAAAATATCGCTTATTTTCATGGAAATCCCTGTTTTTCCCAAAAATATCGCTTATTTTCATAGAAATCCCTGTTTTTAACCCAAAAATATCGCTTATTTTCATGGAAATCCCTGTTTTTAACCTTAAATATCGCTTATTTTCATAGAAATCCCTGTTTTTAACCCTAAAATATCGCTTATTTTCATCAAAATCCCTGTTTTTCCCTTAAAATATCGCTTATTTTCATGGAAATCCCTGTTTTTAACCTAAAATATCGCTTATTTTCATAGAAATCCCTGTTTTTAACCTTAAATATCGCTTATTTTCATGGAAATCCCTGTTTTTAACCCAAAAATATCGCTTATTTTCATAGAAATCCCTGTTTTTAACCTTAAATATCGCTTATTTTCATAGAAATCCCTGTTTTTAACCCTAAAATATCGCTTATTTTCATAGAAATCCCTGTTTTTCCCCAAAAATATCGCTTATTTTCATGGAAATCCCTGTTTTTCCCCTTAAATATCACTTATTTCCATGGAAATCCCTGTTTTTAACCCAAAAATATCGCTTATTTTCATAGAAATCCCTGTTTTTACCCCAAAAATATCGCTTATTTTCATGGAAATCGCTGTTTTTCCCCTTAAATATCGCTTATTTTCATCAAAATCCCTGTTTTTAACCCTAAAATAACGCTTATTTTCATAGAAATCCCTGTTTTTAACCTAAAATATCGCTTATTTTCATAGAAATCCCCGTTTTTAACCCAAAAATATCGCTTATTTTCATCAAAATCCCTGTTATTTCCCCTTAAATATCGCTTATTTTCATCAAAATCCCTGTTTTTAACCCAAAAATATCGCTTATTTTCATAGAAATCCCTGTTTTTTACCCAAAAATATCGCTTATTTTCATAGAAATCCCTGTTTTTCCCCTTAAATATCGCTTATTTTCATAGAAATCCCTGTTTTTAACCCTAAAATATCGCTTATTTTCATAGAAATCCCTGTTTTTAACCCAAAAATATCGCTTATTTTCATAGAAATCCCATTTTTAATCCAAAAATATCGCTTATTTTCATGGAAATCCCTGTTTTTAACCCTAAAATATCGCTTATTTTCATGGAAATCCCTGTTTTTTTCCTAAAATATCGCTTATTTTCATGGAAATCCCTGTTTTTCCCCTTAAATATCGCTTATTTTCATAGAAATCCCTGTTTTTAACCTTAAATATCGCTTATTTTCATGGAAATCCCTGTTTTTAACCCAAAAATATCGCTTATTTTCATAGAAATCCCTGTTTTTAACCTTAAATATCGCTTATTTTCATAGAAATCCCTGTTTTTAACCCTAAAATATCGCTTATTTTCATAGAAATCCCTGTTTTTCCCCAAAAATATTGCTTATTTTCATGGAAATCCCTGTTTTTCCCCTTAAATATCACTTATTTCCATGGAAATCCCTGTTTTTAACCCAAAAATATCGCTTATTTTCATAGAAATCCCTGTTTTTACCCCAAAAATATCGCTTATTTTCATAGAAATCCCTGTTTTTAACCTTAAATATCGCTTATTTTCATCGAAATCCCTGTTTTTAACCCAAAAATATCGCTTATTTTCATAGAAATCTCTGTTTTTCCCCTAAAATATCGCTTATTTTCATAGAAACCGCTGTTTTTAACCCAAAAATATCGCTTTTTTCATAGAAATCCCTGTTTTTAACCTTAAATATCGCTTATTTTCATAGAAATCCCTGTTTTTCCCCTTAAATATCACTTATTTTCATAGAAATCCCTGTTTTTCCACTAAAATATCGCTTATTTTCATAGAAATCCCTGTTTTTAACCCAAAAATATCGCTTATTTTCATGGAAATCGTTGTTTTTAACCCAAAAATATCGCATATTTTCATAGAAATCCCTGTTTTTCCACTAAAATATCGCTTATTTTCATAGAAATCCCTGTTTTTAACCCAAAAATATCGCTTATTTTCATGGAAATCCCTGTTTTTCCCAAAAATATCGCTTATTTTCATAGAAATCCCTGTTTTTAACCCAAAAATATCGCTTATTTTCATGGAAATCCCTGTTTTTAACCCAAAAATATCGCTTATTTTCATAGAAATCCCTGTTTTTCCCCTAAAATATCGCTTATTTTCATGGAAATCCCTGTTTTTAACCCTAAAATATCGCTTATTTTCATAGAAATCCCTTTTTTTTTCCACTAAAATATCGCTTATTTTCATCGAAATCCCTGTTTTTCCCGTAAAATATCGCTTATTTTCATGGAAATCCCTGTTTTTAACCCAAAAATATCGCTTATTTTCATAGAAATCCCTGTTTTTAACCTTAAATATCGCTTATTTTCATAGAAATCCCTGTTTTTCCACTAAAATATCGCTTATTTTCATAGAAATCCCTGTTTTTAACCTAAAATATCGCTTATTTTCATCAAAATCCCTGTTTTAAACCCAAAAATATCGCTTATTTTCATGGAAATCCCTGTTTTTAACCCAAAAATATCGCTTATTTTCATAAAAATCCCTGTTTTTAACCCAAAAATATCGCTTATTTTCATGGAAATCCCTGTTTTTAACCTAAAATATCGCTTATTTTCATAGAAATCCCTCTTTTTAAACCAAAAATATCGCTTATTTTCATAGAAATCCCTGTTTTTAACCCTAAAATATCGCTTATTTTCATAGAAATCCCTGTTTTTAACCCAAAAATATCGCTTATTTTCATAGAAATCCCTGTTTTTAACCCAAAAATATCGCTTATTTTCATGGATATCCCTGTTTTTAACCCAAAAATATCGCTTATTTTCATAGAAATCCCTGTTTTTCCCCTAAAATATCGCTTGTTTTCATAGAAATACCTGATTTTCCCCTTAAATATCGCTTATTTTCATAGAAATCCCTGTTTTTCCCCTAAAATATCGCTTATTTTCATAGAAATCCCTGTTTTTCCCCTAGAATATCGCTTATTTTCATCGAAATCCCTGTTTTTAAACCAAAAATATCGCTTATTTTCATAGAAATCGCTGTTTTTCCCCTAAAATATCGCTTATTTTCATAGAAATCCCTGTTTTTAACCCAGAAATATCGCTTATTTTCATAGAAATCCCTGTTTTTAACCCAAAAATATCGCTTATTTTCATGGAAATCCCTGTTTTTCCCAAAAATATCCCTTATTTTCATAGAAATCCCTGTTTTTCCCCTAAAATATCGCTTATTTTCATAGAAATCCCTGTTTTTAACCCAAAAATATCGCTTATTTTCATCAAAATCCCTGTTTTTCCCCTAAAATATCGCTTATTTTCATAGAAATCCCTGTTTTTAACCCAAAAATATCGCTTATTTTCATGGAAATCCCTGTTTTTCCACTAAAATATCGCTTATTTTCATCAAAATCCCTGTTTGTAACCCAAAAATATCGCTTATTTTCATGGAAATCCCTGTTTTTCCCCTAAAACATCGCTTAATTTCATCAAAATCCCTGTTTTTCCCCATAAATATCGCTTACTTTCATAGAAATCCCTGTTTTTCCCCTAAGATATCGCTTATTTTCATGGAAATCCCTGTTTTTCCCCTTAAATATCGCTTATTTTCATAGAAATCCCTGTTTTTAACCCTAAAATAACGCTTATTTTCATAGAAATCCCTGTTTTTCCCCTAAAATATTGCTTATTTTCATGGAAATCCCTGTTTTTAACCCAAAAATATCGCTTATTTTCATAGAAATCCCTGTTTTTCCCCTTAAATATCGCTTATTTTCATAGAAATCCCTGTTTTTCCCCTTAAATATCGCTTATTTTCATTGAAATCCCTGTTTTTAACCTTAAATATCGCTTATTTTCATCGAAATCCCTGTTTTTAACCCAAAAATATCGCTTATTTTCATAGAAATCCCTGTTTTTAACCTTAAATATCGCTTATTTTCATAGAAATCCCTGTTTTTAACCCAAAAATATCGCTTTTTTTCATAGAAATCCCAGTTTTTCCCCTAAAATATCGCTTATTTTCATAGAAATCTCTGTTTTTCCCCTTAAATATCGCTTATTTTCATCAAAATCCCTGTTTTTCCCCTAAAATATCGCTTATTTTCATAGAAATACCTGTTTTTCCCCTTAAATATCGCTTATTTTCATCAAAAACCCTGTTTTTAACCCAAAAATATCGCTTATTTTCATTGAAATCCCTGTTTTTCCCCTAAAATATCGCTTATTTTCATAGAAATCGCTGTTTTTAACCCAAAAATATCGCTTTTTTCATAGAAATCAGTGTTTTTCCCCATAAATATCGCTTATTTTCATAGAAATCCCTGTTTTTAACCTTAAATATCGCTTATTTTCATAGAAATCCCTGTTTTTCCCCGTTAAATATCGCTTATTTTCATAGAAATCCCTGTTTTTAACCTAAAATATTGCTTATTTTCATAGAAATCCCTGTTTTTAACCTTAAAATATCGCTTATTTTCATCAAAATCCCTGTTTTTAACCCGAAAATATCGCTTATTTTCATGGAAATCCCTGTTTTTAACCCAAAAATATCGCTTATTTTCATAAAAATCCCTGTTTTTAACCCAAAAATATCGCTTATTTTCATGGAAATCCCTGTTTTTAACCTAAAATATCGCTTATTTTCATAGAAATCCCTCTTTTTAAACCAAAAATATCGCTTATTTTCATAGAAATCCCTGTTTTTAACCCTAAAATATCACTTATTTTCATAGAAATCCCTGTTTTTCCACTAAAATATCGCTTATTTTCATAGAAATCCCTGTTTTTAACCCAAAAATATCGCTTATTTTCATGGATATCCCTGTTTTTAACCCAAAAATATCGCTTATTTTCATAGAAATCCCTGTTTTTCCCCTAAAATATCGCTTGTTTTCATAGAAATACCTGATTTTCCCCTTAAATATCGCTTATTTTCATAGAAATCCCTGTTTTTCCCCTAAAATATCGCTTATTTTCATAGAAATCCCTGTTTTTCCCCTAGAATATCGCTTATTTTCATCGAAATCCCTGTTTTTAAACCAAAAATATCGCTTATTTTCATAGAAATCGCTGTTTTTCCCCTAAAATATCGCTTATTTTCATAGAAATCCCTGTTTTTAACCCAGAAATATCGCTTATTTTCATAGAAATCCCTGTTTTTAACCCAAAAATATCGCTTATTTTCATGGAAATCCCTGTTTTTCCCAAAAATATCCCTTATTTTCATAGAAATCCCTGTTTTTCCCCTAAAATATCGCTTATTTTCATAGAAATCCCTGTTTTTCCCCTAGAATATCGCTTATTTTCATCGAAATCCCTGTTTTTAAACCAAAAATATCGCTTATTTTCATAGAAATCGCTGTTTTTCCCCTAAAATATCGCTTATTTTCATAGAAATCCCTGTTTTTAACCCAGAAATATCGCTTATTTTCATAGAAATCCCTGTTTTTAACCCAAAAATATCGCTTATTTTCATGGAAATCCCTGTTTTTCCCAAAAATATCCCTTATTTTCATAGAAATCCCTGTTTTTCCCCTAAAATATCGCTTATTTTCATAGAAATCCCTGTTTTTAACCCAAAAATATCGCTTATTTTCATCAAAATCCCTGTTTTTCCCCTAAAATATCGCTTATTTTCATAGAAATCCCTGTTTTTAACCCAAAAATATCGCTTATTTTCATGGAAATCCCTGTTTTTCCACTAAAATATCGCTTATTTTCATCAAAATCCCTGTTTGTAACCCATAAATATCGCTTATTTTCATGGAAATCCCTGTTTTTCCCCTAAAACATCGCTTAATTTCATCAAAATCCCTGTTTTTCCCCATAAATATCGCTTACTTTCATAGAAATCCCTGTTTTTCCCCTAAGATATCGCTTATTTTCATGGAAATCCCTGTTTTTTCCCCTTAAATATCGCTTATTTTCATAGAAATCCCTGTTTTTAACCCTAAAATAACGCTTATTTTCATAGAAATCCCTGTTTTTCCCCTAAAATATTGCTTATTTTCATGGAAATCCCTGTTTTTAACCCAAAAATATCGCTTATTTTCATAGAAATCCCTGTTTTTCCCCTTAAATATCGCTTATTTTCATAGAAATCCCTGTTTTTCCCCTTAAATATCGCTTATTTTCATTGAAATCCCTGTTTTTAACCTTAAATATCGCTTATTTTCATCGAAATCCCTGTTTTTAACCCAAAAATATCGCTTATTTTCATAGAAATCCCTGTTTTTAACCTTAAATATCGCTTATTTTCATAGAAATCCCTGTTTTTAACCCAAAAATATCGCTTTTTTTCATAGAAATCCCAGTTTTTCCCCTAAAATATCGCTTATTTTCATAGAAATCTCTGTTTTTCCCCTTAAATATCGCTTATTTTCATCAAAATCCCTGTTTTTCCCCTAAAATATCGCTTATTTTCATAGAAATACCTGTTTTTCCCCTTAAATATCGCTTATTTTCATCAAAAACCCTGTTTTTAACCCAAAAATATCGCTTATTTTCATTGAAATCCCTGTTTTTCCCCTAAAATATCGCTTATTTTCATAGAAATCGCTGTTTTTAACCCAAAAATATCGCTTTTTTCATAGAAATCAGTGTTTTTCCCCATAAATATCGCTTATTTTCATAGAAATCCCTGTTTTTAACCTTAAATATCGCTTATTTTCATAGAAATCCCTGTTTTTCCCCGTTAAATATCGCTTATTTTCATAGAAATCCCTGTTTTTAACCTAAAATATTGCTTATTTTCATAGAAATCCCTGTTTTTAACCTTAAAATATCGCTTATTTTCATCAAAATCCCTGTTTTTAACCCGAAAATATCGCTTATTTTCATGGAAATCCCTGTTTTTAACCCAAAAATATCGCTTATTTTCATAAAAATCCCTGTTTTTAACCCAAAAATATCGCTTATTTTCATGGAAATCCCTGTTTTTAACCTAAAATATCGCTTATTTTCATAGAAATCCCTCTTTTTAAACCAAAAATATCGCTTATTTTCATAGAAATCCCTGTTTTTAACCCTAAAATATCACTTATTTTCATAGAAATCCCTGTTTTTAACCCAAAAATATCGCTTATTTTCATAGAAATCCCTGTTTTTAACCCAAAAATATCGCTTATTTTCATGGATATCCCTGTTTTTAACCCAAAAATATCGCTTATTTTCATAGAAATCCCTGTTTTTCCCCTAAAATATCGCTTGTTTTCATAGAAATACCTGATTTTCCCCTTAAATATCGCTTATTTTCATAGAAATCCCTGTTTTTCCCCTAAAATATCGCTTATTTTCATAGAAATCCCTGTTTTTTCCCCTAGAATATCGCTTATTTTCATCGAAATCCCTGTTTTTAAACCAAAAATATCGCTTATTTTCATAGAAATCGCTGTTTTTCCCCTAAAATATCGCTTATTTTCATAGAAATCCCTGTTTTTAACCCAGAAATATCGCTTATTTTCATAGAAATCCCTGTTTTTAACCCAAAAATATCGCTTATTTTCATGGAAATCCCTGTTTTTCCCAAAAATATCCCTTATTTTCATAGAAATCCCTGTTTTTCCCCTAAAATATCGCTTATTTTCATAGAAATCCCTGTTTTTCCCCTAGAATATCGCTTATTTTCATCGAAATCCCTGTTTTTAAACCAAAAATATCGCTTATTTTCATAGAAATCGCTGTTTTTCCCCTAAAATATCGCTTATTTTCATAGAAATCCCTGTTTTTAACCCAGAAATATCGCTTATTTTCATAGAAATCCCTGTTTTTAACCCAAAAATATCGCTTATTTTCATGGAAATCCCTGTTTTTCCCAAAAATATCCCTTATTTTCATAGAAATCCCTGTTTTTCCCCTAAAATATCGCTTATTTTCATAGAAATCCCTGTTTTTAACCCAAAAATATCGCTTATTTTCATCAAAATCCCTGTTTTTCCCCTAAAATATCGCTTATTTTCATAGAAATCCCTGTTTTTAACCCAAAAATATCGCTTATTTTCATGGAAATCCCTGTTTTTCCACTAAAATATCGCTTATTTTCATCAAAATCCCTGTTTGTAACCCATAAATATCGCTTATTTTCATGGAAATCCCTGTTTTTCCCCTAAAACATCGCTTAATTTCATCAAAATCCCTGTTTTTCCCCATAAATATCGCTTACTTTCATAGAAATCCCTGTTTTTCCCCTAAGATATCGCTTATTTTCATGGAAATCCCTGTTTTTCCCCTTAAATATCGCTTATTTTCATAGAAATCCCTGTTTTTAACCCTAAAATAACGCTTATTTTCATAGAAATCCCTGTTTTTCCCCTAAAATATTGCTTATTTTCATGGAAATCCCTGTTTTTAACCCAAAAATATCGCTTATTTTCATAGAAATCCCTGTTTTTCCCCTTAAATATCGCTTATTTTCATAGAAATCCCTGTTTTTCCCCTTAAATATCGCTTATTTTCATTGAAATCCCTGTTTTTAACCTTAAATATCGCTTATTTTCATCGAAATCCCTGTTTTTAACCCAAAAATATCGCTTATTTTCATAGAAATCCCTGTTTTTAACCTTAAATATCGCTTATTTTCATAGAAATCCCTGTTTTTAACCCAAAAATATCGCTTTTTTTCATAGAAATCCCAGTTTTTCCCCTAAAATATCGCTTATTTTCATAGAAATCTCTGTTTTTTCCCCTTAAATATCGCTTATTTTCATCAAAATCCCTGTTTTTCCCCTAAAATATCGCTTATTTTCATAGAAATACCTGTTTTTCCCCTTAAATATCGCTTATTTTCATCAAAAACCCTGTTTTTAACCCAAAAATATCGCTTATTTTCATTGAAATCCCTGTTTTTCCCCTAAAATATCGCTTATTTTCATAGAAATCGCTGTTTTTAACCCAAAAATATCGCTTTTTTCATAGAAATCAGTGTTTTTCCCCATAAATATCGCTTATTTTCATAGAAATCCCTGTTTTTAACCTTAAATATCGCTTATTTTCATAGAAATCCCTGTTTTTCCCCGTTAAATATCGCTTATTTTCATAGAAATCCCTGTTTTTAACCTAAAATATTGCTTATTTTCATAGAAATCCCTGTTTTTAACCTTAAAATATCGCTTATTTTCATCAAAATCCCTGTTTTTAACCCAAAAATATCGCTTATTTTCATGGAAATCCCTGTTTTTAACCCAAAAATATCGCTTATTTTCATGGAAATCCCTGTTTTTAACCTAAAATATCGCTTATTTTCATAGAAATCCCTCTTTTTAAACCAAAAATATCGCTTATTTTCATAGAAATCCCTGTTTTTAACCCTAAAATATCGCTTATTTTCATAGAAATCCCTGTTTTTAACCCAAAAATATCGCTTATTTTCATAGAAATCCCTGTTTTTAACCCAAAAATATCGCTTATTTTCATGGATATCCCTGTTTTTAACCCAAAAATATCGCTTATTTTCATAGAAATCCCTGTTTTTCCCCTAAAATATCGCTTGTTTTCATAGAAATACCTGATTTTCCCCTTAAATATCGCTTATTTTCATAGAAATCCCTGTTTTTCCCCTAAAATATCGCTTATTTTCATAGAAATCCCTGTTTTTCCCCTAGAATATCGCTTATTTTCATCGAAATCCCTGTTTTTAAACCAAAAATATCGCTTATTTTCATAGAAATCGCTGTTTTTCCCCTAAAATATCGCTTATTTTTATAGAAATCCCTGTTTTTAACCCAGAAATATCGCTTATTTTCATAGAAATCCCTGTTTTTAACCCAAAAATATCGCTTATTTTCATGGAAATCCCTGTTTTTCCCAAAAATATCCCTTATTTTCATAGAAATCCCTGTTTTTCCCCTAAAATATCGCTTATTTTCATAGAAATCCCTGTTTTTAACCCAAAAATATCGCTTATTTTCATCAAAATCCCTGTTTTTCCCCTAAAATATCGCTTATTTTCATAGAAATCCCTGTTTTTAACCCAAAAATATCGCTTATTTTCATGGAAATCCCTGTTTTTCCACTAAAATATCGCTTATTTTCATCAAAATCCCTGTTTGTAACCCAAAAATATCGCTTATTTTCATGGAAATCCCTGTTTTTCCCCTAAAATATCGCTTAATTTCATCAAAATCCCTGTTTTTCCCCATAAATATCGCTTATTTTCATAGAAATCCCTGTTTTTCCCCTAAGATATCGCTTATTTTCATGGAAATCCCTGTTTTTCCCCTTAAATATCGCTTATTTTCATAGAAATCCCTGTTTTTAACCCTAAAATAACGCTTATTTTCATAGAAATCCCTGTTTTTCCCCTTAAATATTGCTTATTTTCATGGAAATCCCTGTTTTTAACCCAAAAATATCGCTTATTTTCATGGAAATCCCTGTTTTTCCTCTTAAATATCGCTTATTTTCATTGAAATCCCTGTTTTTCCCCTAAAATATCGCTTATTTTCATAGAAATCGCTGTTTTTAACCCAAAAATATCGCTTTTTTCATAGAAATCAGTGTTTTTCCCCTTAAATATCGCTTATTTTCATAGAAATCCCTGTTTTTAACCTTAAATATCGCTTATTTTCATAGAAATCCCTGTTTTTCCCCGTTAAATATCGCTTATTTTCATAGAAATCCCTGTTTTTAACCTAAAATATTGCTTATTTTCATAGAAATCCCTGTTTGTAACCCAAAAATATCGCTTATTTTCATCAAAATCCCTGTTTTTCCCCTAAAATATCGCTTATTTTCATAGAAATCCCTGTTTTTAAACCAAAAATATCGCTTATTTTCATAGAAATCCCTGTTTTTAACCCAAAAATATCGCTTATTTTCATTGAAATCCCTGTTTTTAACCTAAAATATCGCTTATTTTCATGGAAATCCCTGTTTTTAACCTAAAATATCGCTTATTTTCATAGAAATCCCCGTTTTTCCCCTTAAATATCGCTTGGTTTCATAGAAATCCCTGTTTTTCCACTAAAATATCACTTATTTTCATCGAAATCCCTGTTTGTAACCCAAAAATATCGCTTATTTTCATGGAAATCCCTGTTTTTCCCCTAAAATATCGCTTAATTTCATCAAAATCCCTGTTTTTAACCCAAAAATATCGCTTATTTTCATAGAAATCCCTGTTTTTAACCCAAAAATATCGCTTATTTTCATGAAAATCCCTGTTTTAACCCAAAAATATCACTTATTTTCATAGAAATCCCTGTTTTTCCCCCTAAAATATCGCTTATTTTCATCAAAATCCCTGTTTTTAGCCCTAAAATAACGCTTATTTTCATAGAAATCCCTGTTTTTCCCATAAAATATCGCTTATTTACATAGAAATCCCTGTTTTTAACCCAAAAATATCGCTTATTTTCATAGAAATCCCTGTTTTTCCCCTTAAATATCGCTTATTTTCATCAAAATCCCTGTGTTTAACCCAAAAATATCGCTAATTTTCATAGAAATCCCCGTTTTTAACCCAAAAATATCGCTTATTTTCATCAAAATCCCTGTTATTTCCCCTTAAATATCGCTTATTTTCATCAAAATCCCTGTTTTTAACCCAAAAATATCGCTTATTTTCATAGAAATCCCTGTTTTTTACCCAAAAATATCGCTTATTTTCATAGAAATCCCTGTTTTTCCCCTAAAATATCGCTTATTTTCATAGAAATCCCTGTTTTTAAGCTTAAATATCGCTTATTTTCATAGAAATCCCATTTTTAATCCAAAAATATCGCTTGTTTTCATGGAAATCCCTGTTTTTCCCCTTAAATATCGCTTATTTTCATGGAAATCCCTGTTTTTTTCCTAAAATATCGCTTATTTTCATGGAAATCCCTGTTTTTTCCCCTTAAATATCGCTTATTTTCATAGAAATCCCTGTTTTTAACCTTAAATATCGCTTATTTTCATGGAAATCCCTGTTTTTAACCCAAAAATATCGCTTATTTTCATGGAAATCCCTGTTTTTAACCTTAAATATCGCTTATTTTCATAGAAATCCCTGTTTTTAACCCTAAAATATCGCTTATTTTCATAGAAATCCCTGTTTTTCCCCAAAAATATCGCTTATTTTCATAGAAATCCCTGTTTTTAACCTAAAATATCACTTATTTCCATGGAAATCCCTGTTTTTAACCAAAAATATCGCTTATTTTCAAAGAAATCCCTGTTTTTAACCTTAAATATCGCTTATTTTCATAGAAACCGCTGTTTTTAACCCAAAAATATCGCTTATTTTCATAGAAATCCCTGTTTTTAACCTTAAATATCGCTTATTTTCATAGAAATCCCTGTTTTTCCCCTTAAATATCACTTATTTTCATAGAAATCCCTGTTTTTCCACTAAAATATCGCTTATTTTCATAGAAATCCCTGTTTTTAACCCAAAAATATCGCTTATTTTCATGGAAATCCCTGTTTTTAACCCTAAAATATCGCTTATTTTCATAGAAATCCCTGTTTTTAACCCTAAAATATCGCTTATTTTCATAGAAATCCCTGTTTTTAAGCTTAAATATCGCTTATTTTCATAGAAATCCCATTTTTAATCCAAAAATATCGCTTATTTTCATAAAAATCCCTGTTTTTCCCCTTAAATATCGCTTATTTTCATGGAAATCCCTGTTTTTTTCCTAAAATATCGCTTATTTTCATCAAAATCCCTGTTTTTAACCTAAAATATCACTTATTTCCATGGAAATCCCTGTTTTTAACCCAAAAATATCGCTTATTTTCATAGAAATCCCTGTTTTTACCCCAAAAATATCGCTTATTTTCATAGAAATCCCTGTTTTTAACCCAAAAATATCGCTTATTTTCATCGAAATCCCTGTTTTTAACCCAAAAATATCGCTTATTTTCAAAGAAATCTCTGTTTTTCCCCTAAAATATCGCTTATTTTCATAGAAACCGCTGTTTTTAACCCAAAAATATCGCTTATTTTCATAGAAATCCCTGTTTTTAACCTTAAATATCGCTTATTTTCATAGAAATCCCTGTTTTTCCCCTTAAATATCACTTATTTTCATAGAAATCCCTGTTTTTCCACTAAAATATCGCTTATTTTCATAGAAATCCCTGTTTTTAACCCAAAAATATCGCTTATTTTCATGGAAATCCCTGTTTTTAACCCTAAAATATCGCTTATTTTCATAGAAATCCCTGTTTTTCCCCTAAAATATCGCTTATTTTCATAGAAATCCCTGTTTTTAACCCAAAAATATCGCTTATTTTCATGGAAATCCCTGTTTTTCCACTAAAATATCGCTTATTTTCATAGAAATCCCTGTTTTTAACCCAAAAATATCGCTTATTTTCATGGAAATCCCTGTTTTTAACCCAAAAATATCGCTTATTTTCATAGAAATCCCTGTTTTTCCACTAAAATATCGCTTATTTTCATAGAAATCCCTGTTTTTAACCCAGAAATATCGCTTATTTTCATAGAAATCCCTGTTTTTAACCCAAAAATATCGCTTATTTTCATGGAAATCCCTGTTTTTCCCAAAAATATCGCTTATTTTCATAGAAATCCCTGTTTTTAACCCAAAAATATCGCTTATTTTCATGGAAATCCCTGTTTTTAACCCAAAAATATCGCTTATTTTCATAGAAATCCCTGTTTTTCCCCTAAAATATCGCTTATTTTCATGGAAATCCCTGTTTTTAACCCTAAAATATCGCTTATTTTCATAGAAATCCCTTTTTTTTTCCACTAAAATATCGCTTATTTTCATCGAAATCCCTGTTTTTAACCTAAAATATCGCTTATTTTCATGGAAATCCCTGTTTTTAACCCAAAAATATCGCTTATTTTCATGGAAATCCCTGTTTTTAACCCTAAAATATCGCTTATTTTCATAGAAATCCCTGTTTTTAACCCAAAAATATCGCTTATTTTCATAGAAATCCCTGTTTTTCCCCTAAAATATCGCTTGTTTTCATAGAAATACCTGATTTTCCCCTTAAATATCACTTATTTTCATAGAAATCCCTGTTTTTCCCCTAAAATATCGCTTATTTTCATAGAAATCCCTGTTTTTCCCCTAGAATATCGCTTATTTTCATCGAAATCCCTGTTTTTAAACCAAAAATATCGCTTATTTTCATAGAAATCGCTGTTTTTCCCCTAAAATATCGCTTATTTTCATAGAAATCCCTGTTTTTAACCCAGAAATATCGCTTATTTTCATAGAAATCCCTGTTTTTAACCCAAAAATATCGCTTATTTTCATGGAAATCCCTGTTTTTCCCAAAAATATCGCTTATTTTCATAGAAATCCCTGTTTTTCCCCTAAAATATCGCTTATTTTCATAGAAATCCCTGTTTTTAACCCAAAAATATCGCTTATTTTCATCGAAATCCCTGTTTTTTCCCCTAAAATATCGCTTATTTTCATAGAAATCCCTGTTTTTAACCCAAAAATATCGCTTATTTTCATGGAAATCCCTGTTTTTCCACTAAAATATCGCTTATTTTCATCAAAATCCCTGTTTGTAACCCAAAAATATCGCTTATTTTCATGGAAATCCCTGTTTTTCCCCTAAAATATCGCTTAATTTCATCAAAATCCCTGTTTTTCCCCATAAATATCGCTTATTTTCATAGAAATCCCTGTTTTTCCCCTAAAATATCGCTTATTTTCATGGAAATCCCTGTTTTTCCCCTTAAATATCGCTTATTTTCATAGAAATCCCTGTTTTTAACCCTAAAATAACGCTTATTTTCATAGAAATCCCTGTTTTTCCCCTAAAATATTGCTTATTTTCATGGAAATCCCTGTTTTTAACCTTAAATATCGCTTATTTTCATAGAAATCCCTGTTTTTCCCCTTAAATATCACTTATTTTCATAGAAATCCCTGTTTTTCCACTAAAATATCGCTTATTTTCATAGAAATCCCTGTTTTTAACCCAAAAATATCGCTTATTTTCATGGAAATCCCTGTTTTTAACCCTAAAATATCGCTTATTTTCATAGAAATCCCTGTTTTTCCCCTAAAATATCGCTTATTTTCATAGAAATCCCTGTTTTTAACCCAAAAATATCGCTTATTTTCATGGAAATCCCTGTTTTTCCACTAAAATATCGCTTATTTTCATAGAAATCCCTGTTTTTAACCCAAAAATATCGCTTATTTTCATGGAAATCCCTGTTTTTAACCCAAAAATATCGCTTATTTTCATAGAAATCCCTGTTTTTCCACTAAAATATCGCTTATTTTCATAGAAATCCCTGTTTTTAACCCAGAAATATCGCTTATTTTCATAGAAATCCCTGTTTTTAACCCAAAAATATCGCTTATTTTCATGGAAATCCCTGTTTTTCCCAAAAATATCGCTTATTTTCATAGAAATCCCTGTTTTTAACCCAAAAATATCGCTTATTTTCATGGAAATCCCTGTTTTTAACCCAAAAATATCGCTTATTTTCATAGAAATCCCTGTTTTTCCCCTAAAATATCGCTTATTTTCATGGAAATCCCTGTTTTTAACCCTAAAATATCGCTTATTTTCATAGAAATCCCTTTTTTTTTCCACTAAAATATCGCTTATTTTCATCGAAATCCCTGTTTTTAACCTAAAATATCGCTTATTTTCATGGAAATCCCTGTTTTTAACCCAAAAATATCGCTTATTTTCATGGAAATCCCTGTTTTTAACCCTAAAATATCGCTTATTTTCATAGAAATCCCTGTTTTTAACCCAAAAATATCGCTTATTTTCATAGAAATCCCTGTTTTTCCCCTAAAATATCGCTTGTTTTCATAGAAATACCTGATTTTCCCCTTAAATATCACTTATTTTCATAGAAATCCCTGTTTTTCCCCTAAAATATCGCTTATTTTCATAGAAATCCCTGTTTTTCCCCTAGAATATCGCTTATTTTCATCGAAATCCCTGTTTTTAAACCAAAAATATCGCTTATTTTCATAGAAATCGCTGTTTTTCCCCTAAAATATCGCTTATTTTCATAGAAATCCCTGTTTTTAACCCAGAAATATCGCTTATTTTCATAGAAATCCCTGTTTTTAACCCAAAAATATCGCTTATTTTCATGGAAATCCCTGTTTTTCCCAAAAATATCGCTTATTTTCATAGAAATCCCTGTTTTTCCCCTAAAATATCGCTTATTTTCATAGAAATCCCTGTTTTTAACCCAAAAATATCGCTTATTTTCATCGAAATCCCTGTTTTTCCCCTAAAATATCGCTTATTTTCATAGAAATCCCTGTTTTTAACCCAAAAATATCGCTTATTTTCATGGAAATCCCTGTTTTTCCACTAAAATATCGCTTATTTTCATCAAAATCCCTGTTTGTAACCCAAAAATATTGCTTATTTTCATGGAAATCCCTGTTTTTCCCCTAAAATATCGCTTAATTTCATCAAAATCCCTGTTTTTCCCCATAAATATCGCTTATTTTCATAGAAATCCCTGTTTTTTCCCCTAAAATATCGCTTATTTTCATGGAAATCCCTGTTTTTCCCCTTAAATATCGCTTATTTTCATAGAAATCCCTGTTTTTAACCCTAAAATAACGCTTATTTTCATAGAAATCCCTGTTTTTCCCCTAAAATATTGCTTATTTTCATGGAAATCCCTGTTTTTAACCCAAAAATATCGCTTATTTTCATAGAAATCCCTGTTTTTAACCCTAAAATAACGCTTATTTTCATAGAAATCCCTGTTTTTCCCCTAAAATATTGCTTATTTTCATGGAAATCCCTCTTTTTAACCCAAAAATATCGCTTATTTTCATAGAAATCCCTGTTTTTTCCCCTTAAATATCGCTTATTTTCATTGAAATCCCTGTTTTTAACCTTAAATATCGCTTATTTTCATCGAAATCCCTGTTTTTAACCCAAAAATATCGCTTATTTTCATAGAAATCCCTGTTTTTAACCCAAAAATATCGCTTTTTTTCATAGAAATCCCAGTTTTTCCCCTAAAATATCGCTTATTTTCATAGAAATCTCTGTTTTTCCCCTTAAATATCGCTTATTTTCATAGAAATCCCTGTTTTTTCCCCTAAAATATCGCTTATTTTCATAGAAATACCTGTTTTTTCCCCTTAAATATTGCTTATTTTCATCAAAAACCCTGTTTTTAACCCAAAAATATCGCTTATTTTCATTGAAATCCCTGTTTTTTCCCCTAAAATATCGCTTATTTTCATAGAAATCGCTGTTTTTAACCCAAAAATATCGCTTTTTTCATAGAAATCAGTGTTTTTTCCCCATAAATATCGCTTATTTTCATAGAAATCCCTGTTTTTAACCTTAAATATCGCTTATTTTCATAGAAATCCCTGTTTTTCCCCGTTAAATATCGCTTATTTTCATAGAAATCCCTGTTTTTAACCTTAAATATCGCTTATTTTCATAGAAATCCCTGTTTTTAACCCAAAAATATCGCTTATTTTCATAGAAATACCTGTATTTAACCTTAAATATCGCTTATTTTCATAGAAATCCCTGTTTTTAACCCAAAAATATCGCTTATTTTCATTGAAATCCCTGTTTTTAACCTAAAATATCGCTTATTTTCATAGAAATCCCTGTTTTTAACCTAAAATATCGCTTATTTTCATAGAAATCCCCGTTTTTCCCCTTAAATATCGCTTGGTTTCATAGAAATCCCTGTTTTTCCACTAAAATATCGCTTATTTTCATCAAAATCCCTGTTTGTAACCCAAAAATATCGCTTATTTTCATGGAAATCCCTGTTTTTCCCCTAAAATATCGCTTAATTTCATCAAAATCCCTGTTTTTAACCCAAAAATATCGCTTATTTTCATAGAAATCCCTGTTTTTAACACAAAAATATCGCTTATTTTCATGAAAATCCCTGTTTTAACCCAAAAATATCGCTTATTTTCATAGAAATCTCTGTTTTTCCCCTTAAATATCGCTTATTTTCATCAAAATCCCTGTTTTTAACCCTAAAATAACGCTTATTTTCATAGAAATCCCTGTTTTTCCCCTTAAATATCGCTTATTTTCATCAAAATCCCTGTGTTTAACCCAAAAATATCGCTAATTTTCATAGAAATCCCCGTTTTTAACCCAAAAATATCGCTTATTTTCATCAAAATCCCTGTTATTTCCCCTTAAATATCGCTTATTTTCATCAAAATCCCTGTTTTTAACCCAAAAATATCGCTTATTTTCATAGAAATCCCTGTTTTTTACCGAAAAATATCGCTTATTTTCATAGAAATCCCTGTTTTTCCCCTTAAATATCGCTTATTTTCATAGAAATCCCTGTTTTTCCCCAAAAATATCGCTTATTTTCATAGAAATCCCAGTTTTTAAGCTTAAATATCGCTTATTTTCATAGAAATCCCATTTTTAATCCAAAAATATCGCTTATTTTCATGGAAATCCCTGTTTTTCCCCTTAAATATCGCTTATTTTCATGGAAATCCCTGTTTTTTTTCCTAAAATATCGCTTATTTTCATGGAAATCCCTGTTTTTCCCCTTAAATATCGCTTATTTTCATAGAAATCCCTGTTTTTAACCTTAAATATCGCTTATTTTCATGGAAATCCCTGTTTTTAACCCAAAAATATCGCTTATTTTCATGGAAATCCCTGTTTTTAACCTTAAATATCGCTTATTTTCATAGAAATCCCTGTTTTTAACCCTAAAATATCGCTTATTTTCATAGAAATCCCTGTTTTTCCCCAAAAATATCGCTTATTTTCATAGAAATCCCTGTTTTTAACCTAAAATATCGCTTATTTCCATGGAAATCCCTGTTTTTAACCCAAAAATATCGCTTATTTTCATAGAAATCCCTGTTTTTACCCCAAAAATATCGCTTATTTTCATAGAAATCCCTGTTTTTAACCTTAAATATCGCTTATTTTCATCGAAATCCCTGTTTTTAAACCAAAAATATCGCTTATTTTCAAAGAAATCTCTGTTTTTCCCGTAAAATATCGCTTATTTTCATAGAAATACCTGTTTTTAACCCAAAAATATCGCTTATTTTCATAGAAATCCCTGTTTTTAACCTTAAATATCGCTTATTTTCATAGAAATCCCTGTTTTTAAGCTTAAATATCGCTTATTTTCATAGAAATCCCATTTTTAATCCAAAAATATCGCTTATTTTCATTGAAATCCCTGTTTTTAACCTAAAATATCGCTTATTTTCATAGAAATCCCTGTTTTTAACCTAAAATATCGCTTATTTTCATAGAAATCCCCGTTTTTTCCCCTTAAATATCGCTTGGTTTCATAGAAATCCCTGTTTTTCCACTAAAATATCGCTTATTTTCATCAAAATCCCTGTTTGTAACCCAAAAATATCGCTTATTTTCATGGAAATCCCTGTTTTTCCCCTAAAATATCGCTTAATTTCATGGAAATCCCTGTTTTTAACCCAAAAATATCGCTTATTTTCATAGAAATCCCTGTTTTTAACCCAAAAATATCGCTTATTTTCATGAAAATCCCTGTTTTAACCCAAAAATATCGCTTATTTTCATAGAAATGCCAGTTTTTCCCCTTAAATATCGCTTATTTTCATCAAAATCCCTGTTTTTAACCCAGAAATATCGCTTATTTTCATAGAAATCCCTGTTTTTCCCCTAAAATATCGCTTATTTACATAGAAATCCCTGTTTTTAACCCAAAAATATCGCTTATTTTCATAGAAATCCCTGTTTTTCCCCTTAAATATCGCTTATTTTCATCAAAATCCCTGTGTTTAACCCAAAAATATCGCTAATTTTCATAGAAATCCCCATTTTTAACCCAAAAATATCGCTTATTTTCATCAAAATCCCTGTTATTTCCCCTTAAATATCGCTTATTTTCATCAAAATCCCTGTTTTTAACCCAAAAATATCGCTTATTTTCATAGAAATCCCTGTTTTTTACCCAAAAATATCGCTTATTTTCATAGAAATCCCTGTTTTTCCCCTAAAATATCGCTTATTTTCATAGAAATCCCTGTTTTTAAGATTAAATATCGCTTATTTTCATAGAAATCCCATTTTTAATCCAAAAATATCGCTTGTTTTCATGGAAATCCCTGTTTTTCCCCTTAAATATCGCTTATTTTCATGGAAATCCCTGTTTTTTTTCCTAAAATATCGCTTATTTTCATGGAAATCCCTGTTTTTCCCCTTAAATATCGCTTATTTTCATAGAAATCCCTGTTTTTAACCTTAAATATCGCTTATTTTCATGGAAATCCCTGTTTTTAACCCAAAAATATCGCTTATTTTCATGGAAATCCCTGTTTTTAACCTTAAATATCGCTTATTTTCATAGAAATCCCTGTTTTTAACCCTAAAATATCGCTTATTTTCATAGAAATCCCTGTTTTTCCCCAAAAATATCGCTTATTTTCATAGAAATCCCTGTTTTTAACCTAAAATATCACTTATTTCCATGGAAATCCCTGTTTTTAACCTTAAATATCGCTTATTTTCAAAGAAATCCCTGTTTTTCCCCTAAAATATCGCTTATTTTCATAGAAACCGCTGTTTTTAACCCAAAAATATCGCTTATTTTCATAGAAATCCCTGTTTTTAACCTTAAATATCGCTTATTTTCATAGAAATCCCTGTTTTTCCCCTTAAATATCACTTATTTTCATAGAAATCCCTGTTTTTCCACTAAAATATCGCTTATTTTCATAGAAATCCCTGTTTTTAACCCAAAAATATCGCTTATTTTCATGGAAATCCCTGTTTTTAACCCTAAAATATCGCTTATTTTCATAGAAATCCCTGTTTTTAACCCTAAAATATCGCTTATTTTCATAGAAATCCCTGTTTTTAAGCTTAAATATCGCTTATTTTCATAGAAATCCCATTTTTAATCCAAAAATATCGCTTATTTTCATAAAAATCCCTGTTTTTTCCCCTTAAATATCGCTTATTTTCATGGAAATCCCTGTTTTTTTCCTAAAATATCGCTTATTTTCATCAAAATCCCTGTTTTTAACCTAAAATATCACTTATTTCCATGGAAATCCCTGTTTTAAACCCAAAAATATCGCTTATTTTCATAGAAATCCCTGTTTTTAACCCAAAAATATCGCTTATTTTCATCGAAATCCCTGTTTTTAACCCAAAAATATCGCTTATTTTCAAAGAAATCTCTGTTTTTCCCCTAAAATATCGCTTATTTTCATAGAAACCGCTGTTTTTAACCCAAAAATATCGCTTATTTTCATAGAAATCCCTGTTTTTAACCTTAAATATCGCTTATTTTCATAGAAATCCCTGTTTTTCCCCTTAAATATCACTTATTTTCATAGAAATCCCTGTTTTTCCACTAAAATATCGCTTATTTTCATAGAAATCCCTGTTTTTAACCCAAAAATATCGCTTATTTTCATGGAAATCCCTGTTTTTAACCCTAAAATATCGCTTATTTTCATAGAAATCCCTGTTTTTCCCCTAAAATATCGCTTATTTTCATAGAAATCCCTGTTTTTAACCCAAAAATATCGCTTATTTTCATGGAAATCCCTGTTTTTCCACTAAAATATCGCTTATTTTCATAGAAATCCCTGTTTTTAACCCAAAAATATTGCTTATTTTCATGGAAATCCCTGTTTTTAACCCAAAAATATCGCTTATTTTCATAGAAATCCCTGTTTTTCCACTAAAATATCGCTTATTTTCATAGAAATCCCTGTTTTTAACCCAGAAATATCGCTTATTTTCATAGAAATCCCTGTTTTTAACCTTAAATATCGCTTATTTTCATGGAAATCCCTGTTTTTCCACTAAAATATCGCTTATTTTCATCAAAATCCCTGTTTGTAACCCAAAAATATCGCTTATTTTCATGGAAATCCCTGTTTTTCCCCTAAAATATCGCTTAATTTCATCAAAATCCCTGTTTTTAACCCAAAAATATCGCTTATTTTCATAGAAATCCCTGTTTTTAACACAAAAATATCGCTTATTTTCATGAAAATCCCTGTTTTAACCCAAAAATATCGCTTATTTTCATAGAAATCTCTGTTTTTCCCCTTAAATATCGCTTATTTTCATCAAAATCCCTGTTTTTAACCCTAAAATAACGCTTATTTTCATAGAAATCCCTGTTTTTCCCCTTAAATATCGCTTATTTTCATCAAAATCCCTGTGTTTAACCCAAAAATATCGCTAATTTTCATAGAAATCCCCGTTTTTAACCCAAAAATATCGCTTATTTTCATCAAAATCCCTGTTATTTCCCCTTAAATATCGCTTATTTTCATCAAAATCCCTGTTTTTAACCCAAAAATATCGCTTATTTTCATAGAAATCCCTGTTTTTTACCGAAAAATATCGCTTATTTTCATAGAAATCCCTGTTTTTCCCCTTAAATATCGCTTATTTTCATAGAAATCCCTGTTTTTCCCCAGAAATATCGCTTATTTTCATAGAAATCCCTGTTTTTAAGCTAAAATATCGCTTATTTTCATAGAAATCCCATTTTTAATCCAAAAATATCGCTTATTTTCATGGAAATCCCTGTTTTTTCCCCTTAAATATCGCTTATTTTCATGGAAATCCCTGTTTTTTTCCTAAAATATCGCTTATTTTCATGGAAATCCCTGTTTTTCCCCTTAAATATCGCTTATTTTCATAGAAATCCCTGTTTTTAACCTTAAATATCGCTTATTTTCATGGAAATCCCTGTTTTTAACCCAAAAATATCGCTTATTTTCATGGAAATCCCTGTTTTTAACCTTAAATATCGCTTATTTTCATCGAAATCCCTGTTTTTAACCCTAAAATATCGCTTATTTTCATAGAAATCCCTGTTTTTCCCCAAAAATATCGCTTATTTTCATAGAAATCCCTGTTTTTAACCTAAAATATCACTTATTTCCATGGAAATCCCTGTTTTTAACCCAAAAATATCGCTTATTTTCATAGAAATCCCTGTTTTTACCCCAAAAATATCGCTTATTTTCATAGAAATCCCTGTTTTTAACCTTAAATATCGCTTATTTTCATCGAAATCCCTGTTTTTAAACCAAAAATATCGCTTATTTTCAAAGAAATCTCTGTTTTTCCCGTAAAATATCGCTTATTTTCATAGAAATACCTGTTTTTAACCCAAAAATATCGCTTATTTTCATAGAAATCCCTGTTTTTAACCTTAAATATCGCTTATTTTCATAGAAATCCCTGTTTTTAAGCTTAAATATCGCTTATTTTCATAGAAATCCCATTTTTAATCCAAAAATATCGCTTGTTTTCATGGAAATCCCTGTTTTTCCCCTTAAATATCGCTTATTTTCATGGAAATCCCTGTTTTTTTCCTAAAATATCGCTTATTTTCATGGAAATCCCTGTTTTTCCCCTTAAATATCGCTTATTTTCATAGAAATCCCTGTTTTTAACCCAAAAATATCGCTTATTTTCATAGAAATACCTGTATTTCCCCTTAAATATTGCTTATTTTCATAGAAATCCCTGTTTTTAACCCAAAAATATCGCTTATTTTCATTGAAATCCCTGTTTTTAACCTAAAATATCGTTTATTTTCATAGAAATCCCTGTTTTTAACCTAAAATATCGCTTATTTTCATAGAAATCCCCGTTTTTTCCCCTTAAATATCGCTTGGTTTCATAGAAATCCCTGTTTTTCCACTAAAATATCGCTTATTTTCATCAAAATCCCTGTTTGTAACCCAAAAATATCGCTTATTTTCATGGAAATCCCTGTTTTTCCCCTAAAATATCGCTTAATTTCATCAAAATCCCTGTTTTTAACCCAAAAATATCGCTTATTTTCATAGAAATCCCTGTTTTTAACCCAAAAATATCGCTTATTTTCATGAAAATCCCTGTTTTAACCCAAAAATATCGCTTATTTTCATAGAAATGCCAGTTTTTCCCCTTAAATATCGCTTATTTTCATCAAAATCCCTGTTTTTAACCCTAAAATAACGCTTATTTTCATAGAAATCCCTGTTTTTCCCCTAAAATATCGCTTATTTACATAGAAATCCCTGTTTTTAACCCAAAAATATCGCTTATTTTCATAGAAATCCCTGTTTTTCCCCTTAAATATCGCTTATTTTCATCAAAATCCCTGTGTTTAACCCAAAAATATCGCTAATTTTCATAGAAATCCCCGTTTTTAACCCAAAAATATCGCTTATTTTCATCAAAATCCCTGTTATTTCCCCTTAAATATCGCTTATTTTCATCAAAATCCCTGTTTTTAACCCAAAAATATCGCTTATTTTCATAGAAATCCCTGTTTTTTACCCAAAAATATCGCTTATTTTCATAGAAATCCCTGTTTTTCCCCTTAAATATCGCTTATTTTCATAGAAATCCCTGTTTTTAACCCTAAAATATCGCTTATTTTCATAGAAATCCCTGTTTTTAACCTTAAATATCGCTTATTTTCATAGAAATCCCATTTTTAATCCAAAAATATCGCTTATTTTCATGGAAATCCCTGTTTTTCCCCTTAAATATCGCTTATTTTCATGGAAATCCCTGTTTTTTTTCCTAAAATATCGCTTATTTTCATGGAAATCCCTGTTTTTCCCCTTAAATATCGCTTATTTTCATAGAAATCCCTGTTTTTAACCTTAAATATCGCTTATTTTCATAGAAATCCCTGTTTTTCCCCTTAAATATCACTTATTTTCATAGAAATCCCTGTTTTTTCACTAAAATATCGCTTATTTTCATAGAAATCCCTGTTTTTAACCCAAAAATATCGCTTATTTTCATGGAAATCCCTGTTTTTAACCCTAAAATATCGCTTATTTTCATAGAAATCCCTGTTTTTAACCCAAAAATATCGCTTATTTTCATAGAAATCCCTGTTTTTAAGCTTAAATATCGCTTATTTTCATAGAAATCCCATTTTTAATCCAAAAATATCGCTTATTTTCATAAAAATCCCTGTTTTTCCCCTTAAATATCGCTTATTTTCATGGAAATCCCTGTTTTTTTCCTAAAATATCGCTTATTTTCATCAAAATCCCTGTTTTTAACCTAAAATATCACTTATTTCCATGGAAATCCCTGTTTTAAACCCAAAAATATCGCTTATTTTCATAGAAATCCCTGTTTTTACCCCAAAAATATCGCTTATTTTCATAGAAATCCCTGTTTTTAACCCAAAAATATCGCTTATTTTCATCGAAATCCCTGTTTTTAACCCAAAAATATCGCTTATTTTCAAAGAAATCTCTGTTTTTCCCCTAAAATATCGCTTATTTTCATAGAAACCGCTGTTTTTAACCCAAAAATATCGCTTATTTTCATAGAAATCCCTGTTTTTCCCCAAAAATATCGCTTATTTTCATAGAAATCCCTGTTTTTAAGCTTAAATATCGCTTATTTTCATAGAAATCCCATTTTTAATCCAAAAATATCGCTTATTTTCATGGAAATCCCTGTTTTTCCCCTTAAATATCGCTTATTTTCATGGAAATCCCTGTTTTTTTCCTAAAATATCGCTTATTTTCATAGAAATCCCTGTTTTTAACCTTAAATATCGCTTATTTTCATAGAAATCCCTGTTTTTCCCCCTTAAATATCACTTATTTTCATAGAAATCCCTGTTTTTCCACTAAAATATCGCTTATTTTCATAGAAATCCCTGTTTTTAACCCAAAAATATCGCTTATTTTCATGGAAATCCCTGTTTTTAACCCTAAAATATCGCTTATTTTCATAGAAATCCCTGTTTTTCCCCTAAAATATCGCTTATTTTCATAGAAATCCCTGTTTTTAACCCAAAAATATCGCTTATTTTCATGGAAATCCCTGTTTTTCCACTAAAATATCGCTTATTTTCATAGAAATCCCTGTTTTTAACCCAAAAATATCGCTTATTTTCATGGAAATCCCTGTTTTTAACCCAAAAATATCGCTTATTTTCATAGAAATCCCTGTTTTTCCACTAAAATATCGCTTATTTTCATAGAAATCCCTGTTTTTAACCCAGAAATATCGCTTATTTTCATAGAAATCCCTGTTTTTAACCTTAAATATCGCTTATTTTCATGGAAATCCCTGTTTTTCCCAAAAATATCGCTTATTTTCATAGAAATCCCTGTTTTTAACCCAAAAATATCGCTTATTTTCATGGAAATCCCTGTTTTTAACCCAAAAATATCGCTTATTTTCATAGAAATCCCTGTTTTTCCCCTAAAATATCGCTTATTTTCATGGAAATCCCTGTTTTTAACCCTAAAATATCGCTTATTTTCATAGAAATCCCTTTTTTTTTCCACTAAAATATCGCTTATTTTCATCGAAATCCCTGTTTTTAACCTAAAATATCGCTTATTTTCATGGAAATCCCTGTTTTTAACCCAAAAATATCGCTTATTTTCATGGAAATCCCTGTTTTTAACCCTAAAATATCGCTTATTTTCATAGAAATCCCTGTTTTTAACCCAAAAATATCGCTTATTTTCATAGAAATCCCTGTTTTTCCCCTAAAATATCGCTTGTTTTCATAGAAATACCTGATTTTCCCCTTAAATATCACTTATTTTCATAGAAATCCCTGTTTTTCCCCTAAAATATCGCTTATTTTCATAGAAATCCCTGTTTTTCCCCTAGAATATCGCTTATTTTCATCGAAATCCCTGTTTTTAAACCAAAAATATCGCTTATTTTCATAGAAATCTCTGTTTTTCCCCTAAAATATCGCTTATTTTCATAGAAATCCCTGTTTTTAACCCAGAAATATCGCTTATTTTCATAGAAATCCCTGTTTTTAACCCAAAAATATCGCTTATTTTCATGGAAATCCCTGTTTTTCCCAAAAATATCGCTTATTTTCATAGAAATCCCTGTTTTTCCCCTAAAATATCGCTTATTTTCATAGAAATCCCTGTTTTTAACCCAAAAATATCGCTTATTTTCATCGAAATCCCTGTTTTTCCCCTAAAATATCGCTTATTTTCATAGAAATCCCTGTTTTTAACCCAAAAATATCGCTTATTTTCATGGAAATCCCTGTTTTTAACCCTAAAATATCGCTTATTTTCATAGAAATCCCTGTTTTTAACCCAAAAATATCGCTTATTTTCATAGAAATCCCTGTTTTTAAGCTTAAATATCGCTTATTTTCATAGAAATCCCATTTTTAATCCAAAAATATCGCTTATTTTCATAAAAATCCCTGTTTTTCCCCTTAAATATCGCTTATTTTCATGGAAATCCCTGTTTTTTTCCTAAAATATCGCTTATTTTCATCAAAATCCCTGTTTTTAACCTAAAATATCACTTATTTCCATGGAAATCCCTGTTTTAAACCCAAAAATATCGCTTATTTTCATAGAAATCCCTGTTTTTACCCCAAAAATATCGCTTATTTTCATAGAAATCCCTGTTTTTAACCCAAAAATATCGCTTATTTTCATCGAAATCCCTGTTTTTAACCCAAAAATATCGCTTATTTTCAAAGAAATCTCTGTTTTTCCCCTAAAATATCGCTTATTTTCATAGAAACCGCTGTTTTTAACCCAAAAATATCGCTTATTTTCATAGAAATCCCTGTTTTTCCCCAAAAATATCGCTTATTTTCATAGAAATCCCTGTTTTTAAGCTTAAATATCGCTTATTTTCATAGAAATCCCATTTTTAATCCAAAAATATCGCTTATTTTCATGGAAATCCCTGTTTTTCCCCTTAAATATCGCTTATTTTCATGGAAATCCCTGTTTTTTTCCTAAAATATCGCTTATTTTCATAGAAATCCCTGTTTTTAACCTTAAATATCGCTTATTTTCATAGAAATCCCTGTTTTTCCCCTTAAATATCACTTATTTTCATAGAAATCCCTGTTTTTCCACTAAAATATCGCTTATTTTCATAGAAATCCCTGTTTTTAACCCAAAAATATCGCTTATTTTCATGGAAATCCCTGTTTTTAACCCTAAAATATCGCTTATTTTCATAGAAATCCCTGTTTTTCCCCTAAAATATCGCTTATTTTCATAGAAATCCCTGTTTTTAACCCAAAAATATCGCTTATTTTCATGGAAATCCCTGTTTTTCCACTAAAATATCGCTTATTTTCATAGAAATCCCTGTTTTTAACCCAAAAATATCGCTTATTTTCATGGAAATCCCTGTTTTTAACCCAAAAATATCGCTTATTTTCATAGAAATCCCTGTTTTTCCACTAAAATATCGCTTATTTTCATAGAAATCCCTGTTTTTAACCCAGAAATATCGCTTATTTTCATAGAAATCCCTGTTTTTAACCTTAAATATCGCTTATTTTCATGGAAATCCCTGTTTTTCCCAAAAATATCGCTTATTTTCATAGAAATCCCTGTTTTTAACCCAAAAATATCGCTTATTTTCATGGAAATCCCTGTTTTTAACCCAAAAATATCGCTTATTTTCATAGAAATCCCTGTTTTTCCCCTAAAATATCGCTTATTTTCATGGAAATCCCTGTTTTTAACCCTAAAATATCGCTTATTTTCATAGAAATCCCTTTTTTTTTCCACTAAAATATCGCTTATTTTCATCGAAATCCCTGTTTTTAACCTAAAATATCGCTTATTTTCATGGAAATCCCTGTTTTTAACCCAAAAATATCGCTTATTTTCATGGAAATCCCTGTTTTTAACCCTAAAATATCGCTTATTTTCATAGAAATCCCTGTTTTTAACCCAAAAATATCGCTTATTTTCATAGAAATCCCTGTTTTTCCCCTAAAATATCGCTTGTTTTCATAGAAATACCTGATTTTCCCCTTAAATATCACTTATTTTCATAGAAATCCCTGTTTTTCCCCTAAAATATCGCTTATTTTCATAGAAATCCCTGTTTTTCCCCTAAAATATCGCTTATTTTCATGGAAATCCCTGTTTTTCCCAAAAATATCGCTTATTTTCATAGAAATCCCTGTTTTTAACCCAAAAATATCGCTTATTTTCATGGAAATCCCTGTTTTTAACCCAAAAATATCGCTTATTTTCATAGAAATCCCTGTTTTTCCCCTAAAATATCGCTTATTTTCATGGAAATCCCTGTTTTTAACCCTAAAATATCGCTTATTTTCATAGAAATCCCTTTTTTTTTCCACTAAAATATCGCTTATTTTCATCGAAATCCCTGTTTTTAACCTAAAATATCGCTTATTTTCATGGAAATCCCTGTTTTTAACCCAAAAATATCGCTTATTTTCATGGAAATCCCTGTTTTTAACCCTAAAATATCGCTTATTTTCATAGAAATCCCTGTTTTTAACCCAAAAATATCGCTTATTTTCATAGAAATCCCTGTTTTTCCCCTAAAATATCGCTTGTTTTCATAGAAATACCTGATTTTCCCCTTAAATATCACTTATTTTCATAGAAATCCCTGTTTTTCCCCTAAAATATCGCTTATTTTCATAGAAATCCCTGTTTTTCCCCTAGAATATCGCTTATTTTCATCGAAATCCCTGTTTTTAAACCAAAAATATCGCTTATTTTCATAGAAATCTCTGTTTTTCCCCTAAAATATCGCTTATTTTCATAGAAATCCCTGTTTTTAACCCAGAAATATCGCTTATTTTCATAGAAATCCCTGTTTTTAACCCAAAAATATCGCTTATTTTCATGGAAATCCCTGTTTTTCCCAAAAATATCGCTTATTTTCATCGAAATCCCTGTTTTTCCCCTAAAATATCGCTTATTTTCATAGAAATCCCTGTTTTTAACCCAAAAATATCGCTTATTTTCATGGAAATCCCTGTTTTTCCACTAAAATATCGCTTATTTTCATCAAAATCCCTGTTTGTAACCCAAAAATATCGCTTATTTTCATGGAAATCCCTGTTTTTCCCCTAAAATATCGCTTAATTTCATCAAAATCCCTGTTTTTCCCCATAAATATCGCTTATTTTCATAGAAATCCCTGTTTTTCCCCTAAAATATCGCTTATTTTCATGGAAATCCCTGTTTTTCCCCTTAAATATCGCTTATTTTCATAGAAATCCCTGTTTTTAACCCTAAAATAACGCTTATTTTCATAGAAATCCCTGTTTTTCCCCTAAAATATTGCTTATTTTCATGGAAATCCCTGTTTTTAACCCAAAAATATCGCTTATTTTCATGGAAATCCCTGTTGTTCCCCTTCAATATCGCTTATTTTCATAGAAATCCCTGTTTTTCCCCTAAAATATCGCTTATTTTCATTGAAATCCCTGTTTTTAACCTTAAATATCGCTTATTTTCATCGAAATCCCTGTTTTTAACCCAAAAATATCGCTTTTTTTCATAGAAATCCCAGTTTTTCCCCTAAAATATCGCTTATTTTCATAGAAATCTCTGTTTTTCCCCTTAAATATCGCTTATTTTCATAGAAATCCCTGTTTTTCCCCTTAAATATCGCTTATTTTCATTGAAATCCCTGTTTTTAACCTTAAATATCGCTTATTTTCATTGAAATCCCTGTTTTTAACCTTAAATATCGCTTATTTTCATCGAAATCCCTGTTTTTAACCCAAAAATATCGCTTATTTTCATTGAAATCCCTGTTTTTCCCCTAAAATATCGCTTATTTTCATAGAAATCGCTGTTTTTAACCCAAAAATATCGCTTTTTTCATAGAAATCAGTGTTTTTCCCCATAAATATCGCTTATTTTCATAGAAATCCCTGTTTTTAACCTTAAATATCGCTTATTTTCATAGAAATCCCTGTTTTTCCCCGTTAAATATCGCTTATTTTCATAGAAATCCCTGTTTTTAACCTTAAATATCGCTTATTTTCATAGAAATCCCTGTTTTTAACCCAAAAATATCGCTTATTTTCATAGAAATACCTGTATTTCCCCTTAAATATTGCTTATTTTCATAGAAATCCCTGTTTTTAACCCAAAAATATCGCTTATTTTCATTGAAATCCCTGTTTTTAACCTAAAATATCGCTTATTTTCATAGAAATCCCTGTTTTTAACCTAAAATATCGCTTATTTTCATAGAAATCCCCGTTTTTCCCCTTAAATATCGCTTGGTTTCATAGAAATCCCTGTTTTTCCACTAAAATATCGCTTATTTTCATCAAAATCCCTGTTTGTAACCCAAAAATATCGCTTATTTTCATGGAAATCCCTGTTTTTCCCCTAAAATATCGCTTAATTTCATCAAAATCCCTGTTTTTAACCCAAAAATATCGCTTATTTTCATAGAAATCCCTGTTTTTAACACAAAAATATCGCTTATTTTCATGAAAATCCCTGTTTTAACCCAAAAATATCGCTTATTTTCATAGAAATCTCTGTTTTTCCCCTTAAATATCGCTTATTTTCATCAAAATCCCTGTTTTTAACCCAAAAATATCGCTTTTTTTCATAGAAATCCCAGTTTTTCCCCTAAAATATCGCTTATTTACATAGAAATCCCTGTTTTTTCCCCTTAAATATCGCTTATTTTCATAGAAATCCCTGTTTTTCCCCTTAAATATCGCTTATTTTCATTGAAATCCCTGTTTTTAACCTTAAATATCGCTTATTTTCATTGAAATCCCTGTTTTTAACCTTAAATATCGCTTATTTTCATCGAAATCCCTGTTTTTAACCCAAAAATATCGCTTATTTTCATTGAAATCCCTGTTTTTCCCCTAAAATATCGCTTATTTTCATAGAAATCGCTGTTTTTAACCCAAAAATATCGCTTTTTTCATAGAAATCAGTGTTTTTCCCCATAAATATCGCTTATTTTCATAGAAATCCCTGTTTTTAACCTTAAATATCGCTTATTTTCATCGAAATCCCTGTTTTTTCCCCGTTAAATATCGCTTATTTTCATAGAAATCCCTGTTTTTAACCTTAAATATCGCTTATTTTCATAGAAATCCCTGTTTTTAACCCAAAAATATCGCTTATTTTCATAGAAATACCTGTATTTCCCCTTAAATATTGCTTATTTTCATAGAAATCCCTGTTTTTAACCCAAAAATATCGCTTATTTTCATTGAAATCCCTGTTTTTAACCTAAAATATCGCTTATTTTCATAGAAATCCCTGTTTTTAACCTAAAATATCGCTTATTTTCATAGAAATCCCCGTTTTTCCCCTTAAATATCGCTTGGTTTCATAGAAATCCCTGTTTTTCCACTAAAATATCGCTTATTTTCATCAAAATCCCTGTTTGTAACCCAAAAATATCGCTTATTTTCATGGAAATCCCTGTTTTTCCCCTAAAATATCGCTTAATTTCATCAAAATCCCTGTTTTTAACCCAAAAATATCGCTTATTTTCATAGAAATCCCTGTTTTTAACACAAAAATATCGCTTATTTTCATGAAAATCCCTGTTTTAACCCAAAAATATCGCTTATTTTCATAGAAATCTCTGTTTTTCCCCTTAAATATCGCTTATTTTCATCAAAATCCCTGTTTTTAACCCTAAAATAACGCTTATTTTCATAGAAATCCCTGTTTTTCCCCTTAAATATCGCTTATTTTCATCAAAATCCCTGTGTTTAACCCAAAAATATCGCTAATTTTCATAGAAATCCCCGTTTTTAACCCAAAAATATCGCTTATTTTCATCAAAATCCCTGTTATTTCCCCTTAAATATCGCTTATTTTCATCAAAATCCCTGTTTTTAACCCAAAAATATCGCTTATTTTCATAGAAATCCCTGTTTTTTCCCCTTAAATATCGCTTATTTTCATAGAAATCCCTGTTTTTCCCCAAAAATATCGCTTATTTTCATAGAAATCCCTGTTTTTAAGCTTAAATATCGCTTATTTTCATAGAAATCCCATTTTTAATCCAAAAATATCGCTTATTTTCATGGAAATCCCTGTTTTTCCCCTTAAATATCGCTTATTTTCATGGAAATCCCTGTTTTTTTCCTAAAATATCGCTTATTTTCATGGAAATCCCTGTTTTTCCCCTTAAATATCGCTTATTTTCATAGAAATCCCTGTTTTTAACCTTAAATATCGCTTATTTTCATGGAAATCCCTGTTTTTAACCCAAAAATATCGCTTATTTTCATGGAAATCCCTGTTTTTAACCTTAAATATCGCTTATTTTCATAGAAATCCCTGTTTTTAACCCTAAAATATTGCTTATTTTCATAGAAATCCCTGTTTTTCCCCAAAAATATCGCTTATTTTCATAGAAATCCCTGTTTTTAACCTAAAATATCACTTATTTCCATGGAAATCCCTGTTTTTAACCCAAAAATATCGCTTATTTTCATAGAAATCCCTGTTTTTACCCCAAAAATATCGCTTATTTTCATAGAAATCCCTGTTTTTAACCTTAAATATCGCTTATTTTCATAGAAATCCCTGTTTTTAACCCAAAAATATCGCTTATTTTCATCGAAATCCCTGTTTTTAAACCAAAAATATCGCTTATTTTCAAAGAAATCTCTGTTTTTCCCGTAAAATATCGCTTATTTTCATAGAAATACCTGTTTTTAACCCAAAAATATCGCTTATTTTCATAGAAATCCCTGTTTTTAACCCAGAAATATCGCTTATTTTCATAGAAATCCCTGTTTTTCCCCTTAAATATCACTTATTTTCATAGAAATCCCTGTTTTTCCCCATAAATATTGCTTATTTTCATAGAAATCCCTGTTTTTAACCCAAAAATATCGCTTATTTTCATGGAAATCCCTGTTTTTAACCCTAAAATATCGCTTATTTTCATAGAAATCCCTGTTTTTCCCCTTAAATATCGCTTATTTTCATCAAAATCCCTGTTTTTAACCCAAAAATATCGCTTATTTTCATAGAAATCCCAGTTTTTCCCCTAAAATATCGCTTATTTTCATAGAAATCTCTGTTTTTCCCCTTAAATATCGCTTATTTTCATAGAAATCCCTGTTTTTCCCCTAAAATATCGCTTATTTTCATCGAAATCCCTGTTTTTCTTCTTAAATATTGCTTATTTTCATGGAAATCCCTGTTTTTAACCCAAAAATATCGCTTATTTTCATTGAAATCCCTGTTTTTCCCCTAAAATATCGCTTATTTTCATAGAAATCCCTGTTTTTAACCCAAAAATATCGCTTTTTTTCATAGAAATCCCTGTTTTTAACCCTAAAATATCGCTTATTATCATAGAAATCCCTGTTTTTAAACCAAAAATATCGCTTATTTTCATAGAAATCCCTGTTTTTCCCCTAAAATATCGCTTATTTTCATAGAAATCCCTGTTTTTAACCCTAAAATATCGCTTATTTTCATAGAAATCCCTGTTTTTAACCCTAAAATATCGCTTATTTTCATAGAAATCCCTGTTTTTAACCCAAAAATATCGCTTATTTTCATGGAAATCCCTGTTTTTAACCCTAAAATATCGCTTATTTTCATAGAAATCCCTGTTTTTAACCCTAAAATATCGCTTATTTTCATAGAAATCCCTGTTTTTCCCGTAAAATATCGCTTATTTTCATAGAAATCCCTGTTTTTAACCCAAAAATATCGCTTATTTTCATAGAAATCTCTGTTTTTCCCCTAAAATATCGCTTATTTTCATAGAAATCCCTGTTTTTAACCTTAAATATCGCTTATTTACATAGAAATCCCTGTTTTTAACCTAAAATATCGCATATTTTCATCAAAATCCCTGTTTTTCCCCTAAAATATTGCTTATTTTCATAGAAATCCCTGTTTTTAACCCAAAAATATCGCTTATTTTCATGGAAA